>NW_007729857.1:35758-91052 GCF_000696425.1 Galeopterus variegatus
GCAAATTGGAAGCTAGTGAAGCTCGGTGACTATGTCCTGTACGAAATTTCTAGAAAAATGATAGAAAAGTGAGTTGAGTCCTCTGATGGTGATTTGGAACATTATTGACTTAGGGTTTATAAGATTAGTCCTTCTGGGTTATGTTCTTGGCTTCTGCTAAGGTATCATGTGCATAGCACCCACCAAAATATAAATAGTAGAAATGATAATAACCGTAGCTATGTGCTCACTGAGTGCCAGGCCTTTTTCTAAGGGCCTTACATACATTATTAACTTTTTAAACCCTCACAACAATTGTAGGAAGTAAGGCTTGTTATTATCCCCATTTTACGTTTCAGAAGTAAGGAAATTAAGGCACAGAGATTATGCAATCTGTCTCCAGGTCTTGAAGCAGAAAGCGGTAACCAGGTCATTGGCTTCAGAGTTCATGCTCTTCAGAGTTCATGAAATTTCAAGGGATGACCTCACAGGATTTGTTGCCCTTTCGCAGATACGAATAACTAATAAGAATATGTGTACAGAATATATAGAGTGTGATCTGACCTATTTGACTATTATTCTCAAAACAAAAACCTCAAATGTAATGAAAATAACATGCAAAGTGTGAACCGACCCTAATGTTTTTTAAACATATCAAGAAAAATAAAACCCAGAAAAATGCATCCAAAAATGTAGGTATTGATTTAAGACTTTCCTCACTAATTTTTATGTGTAATTTTTATTTGCTAATGCAGTCTTGGGTTTTCCCACTTGTTAACTGGTTTGAACCCTGTCTAGAAGACTGGGCACTTTGGAACACTGGGGACAGTCCAGTTTAGTTGTGGCAATGGCCCACAGATACATGAAAAAATGCTCAACATCACTAGTCATCAGAGAAATGCAAATCAAAACCACATTGAGATATCATCTCACCCCAGTTAGACTGGCCATTATTAAAAATATCATGAATAGGGCCGAGCCCGTGGCGCACTCGGGAGAGTGCGGTGCTGGGAGCGCAGCGGCGCTCCCGCCGCAGGTTCGGATCCTATATAAGGATGACTGGTGCACTCACAGCGCTCACTGGCTGAGTGTGGTGTGGCCAGTCTCAAAAAAAAGGACAAAAAAAAAAATCATGAATAACAAATGCTGGTGAGGATGTAGGGAAAGGGAAACTCTTCTACACTATCAGTGGGGCTGCAAATTAGTGTAGCCATTATTGAAAACAGTATAGAGGTTTCTTAAACAACTACAGATAGAACTGCCATATGATCCAATAATTCCACTACTGGGTATATATCTATAGGAATGGAAATCATCATGTCAGAGGGATACCTGCACTCCCAGGTTCATTGCAGCTCTATTTACAACAGTCCGACTGTGGAATCAACCTAAGTGTCTATCCACAGACAACTGGATAAGGAAAATGTGCCATATATACACATTGAAATACTACTCAGACATAAAAAAGAATGAAATTCTGCCATGTGCAGCTACAAGGATGAGTCTGGAGAAAATGAAGTGAAATAAGCCAGACAAAGAAACAGAAATACCACATGTTCTCACTCATAACTGGCTGCTAGGAAGGAAAAGGGGAGTGGGGGAGGGAAGAAGGGATTAAAGAAGGACTGAAGGAAAGAAAGAAGAGACCACAACAATACAATGAACTTTCAGAAGGAGAGAACAAATCTAAGGATACTAGAGATGGGGGGAAGGGGCAAAGTGTGGAATATACTATAAAGCATATGTACTTCACAGGGCCTGGTTTTCCAAAGCCTTGCAGTTTCAAATATTGACCTTGCAAGGACAGGAAATTTTCCCCAGGCTATTGAGTCTCTGTTGCAAGATAAGAATTGTGGCACAGCAAGGTTGCTGGCTCAAAGACAGATGAGTTACTGATTGATGTCTAAGTTGCTGGAAAACTTCTAGAGGGAGAAGGAATGTTTGCTAAGATCAAGCTTGTGTTGATAGGACCACTTAACTGCCTTACTGGAATGTCAACTGGCTTGTTTCACTGAAAGTTGCCAGCCTATATTGTTATACTATAACCCCACCTATGTTCTCTTCCTGTAACTTCCTGGTCTGGTAAATAAATGCAGGAAGAGACCCCCAATTTGGGGTTAATTTCCCGAGGAAGGGATCCTTCTCACTGGAGGGTTCCAGGGAAGTTAACCGCTTCTGGGTATCTCACTGCTTGGAAGAGATGGGCTGAAATCCTTTGTGTCTCCATCACCCAGGGGAAGAGGGGTGACAAATCCGTGGGGGCCAAAGTAACACAAAGCAATAGTGAGGGGGGTTGGAGAGTCATAGATCGGGCAAAGGGCATAAAGAAATATCAAGATTTGTTAAAATGAATATACTAGTGATAAATAAAAGTTTAAAATAAAAAAAAATTGTGGCATTTCATGGTTTGCAAGAAACTTTGGGGTCTATCTTCATAGCTAATGTTTACTAAAGGTTCTTGTTTTATTAGCTAAAAATCATTTGGGATGCTAGTTAAACATACTGATTCCAGACCTTGCTCTCGATCTAACGAATCATCATCTTTAAGAAAGAGAAAGCCTAACTCAATTGTTCTTAGCCACAGCTGCACCACAAGATTCTAACTCGATTGCCTTGGAATAGGACCAAAGCATGAGTGTGACTTTAAGCTCTTGGGAGATAAGAGTGAGCAACTGAGGTTGATAACAATGGGCTTAACCTCTCTGCATCAACCAATGACTGTCCTCTGGGTAGGGACCTTGCTGCCAGCATATGCCTGTCACAGTTTGTTCTGTCCCCAGAAAGAACTTATACAACCAGTGTACAAAACAGCTAGCTACCTCCAGCCCTTGGATCACTAATCAAAAACCTGTTGGATCAGGATCAAAAGTGGACCACCCCTGGCAGGGCAGGAGATGGTTTGGTGACAGAACATGGAAGGACTCAAGTCCAGAGGCCAACTGCAGTGACATGAGGCTGAACGCAAATCTCCATCTAGGAGATCAATTTCAGAGTGAGAGAAGTGGAGAATATGACAGGATGCAGATACCTTTGGCTCACGTCTGAGCTCAGCCTCAGAGCCAGGGTCTTTGCATGGGGATAGGGCAGGTAACCAGCTGAGGTCCAGGATGCTGTGGGGTGGTCTGGTTGCAGAAAGCAAGGACCCAGTGATGGGCAGCCAGGGCTCAGGTGTAGGAAATTCAGACCCTCGGAAGAGTGGGATGACAATCAGAAAGTCCACCATGTGGAAAGAGGTAGGGCTTGGGGATGACAGAGAAGTGAAGTGGATGGAATTTAAAGAAATGAAATGCTGATTGAGGATTTCCTCAATTTTCTGTCTTTAGGGACAAGGTTGATTCCAGAATCAATGGAATGGACAAGTCACAGGGTAGAAGAGATCCTGTCTGGAAGTTTAGAAATCTCTAAAAAAGCGTGACAAACAGGCTATTTTATTGTCTGCCTGTTAATTTCAACATGCTGTCCCCAACCTCCCTGCCAGAGCCAGCTCACTAAATCTTCCTTCCTTTTTGACCTTGGGAGGCCACGCGTGGGAAAGATGTTCCTGCATGCGTGCAAACCGCATGTGCTCATCCGTGTGTACCAGTGCCCATGGGCCCCACACCCTCCCTTTTCTGATCTCCTGCTGCACCCTGTCTGTTCTGGATCATACCCACAGTTCCAGCTTGATTCCAGGTCCAGGTTGCTCAGGTCCTCCTGGCAGCTCCCAGCGAGCCGGCACCCACTGAGGATAGCATTCTAAATGCCAACGTCTTCATTCCTGCAAGCCCCATTGAAGAGTTTCTGCTTCCTACCATGAGCCTCCAGCATCAGGGAGTTTACACCCTGTGTGGAAGACACCACCAGCCTGCGGTTGTTACTCGTCATAACGACACAAGGAGGCACTTTTCTCCTGCAAGACAGCAAAGCCATTTGAGGAGAGATGATCTTCCTGAAGCTCATTCAAGGAAGCCAAAGAGACAGATGTTGCAATTCCCTGAGCCCCAGACACATCCAGGAACTGCCTCTTTCTGGTTTTTTGGGTTTTGTTCCACACAATGCATCTTGCTGAGTACCTTCTATGTGCTGAAAGGGTCCCTCAGGAAGCCCCGCCGCACACTCTCAGAGCTACATGAGGGTTCCAGAGTATCGGGCTCTAACGAAGTCTCCTTGTGCAGAACTGAGCAGAAGTACAGATTGTATGTGGGAGTAGATGTTCTCTCGGTGTCTGCTCTAAATGTTTGTGAGTTAATCACTCCAAGAGAGGGAAATGAATGGGGATTGCCTGAGCCACGCTTGAGCTGAGACAAATCAGTTAATGGGGATCATGGGACTCTGCAGGAAGAGTTTTTCTTTTGCTCTTTTTATCCCTAAGATCCATGGGTTAGTTGCTGGGCCTGTAAACTCCTGTTTCCTGGCAGACCTTTATCTCTCCCTTCCCCTACTCTGCTCCTGCTGGGCCTCCCCACTGTGGCCCCAGTTTCTGAGCTCTGGAACCATCTCCTGTGGTTCCTGCCCCTAAGATGGCAGTGACTTTCATGGCTTTTTATCACTTCCATCCCCTGTGTGACAAATTCCCTGAATAAAACTCCCTCTGTTTTAAATCCTTTAGTTCTTCCTCTTTCTTGGCTGATGAGGTTCTTAATTAAGAGCTAACACTTTTCATAGCATTAGGAAATGCCTTACATTGACTCATTTAATCCTTGTAGCTTTTCCCACGAAGTGGGTACTATGATTATGTCCATTTTACAGATGTAGACACTAAGTAATAGAGAGATCACACAGTCAGGG
Source organism: Galeopterus variegatus (assembly GCF_000696425.1). Taxonomy (NCBI): domain Eukaryota; kingdom Metazoa; phylum Chordata; class Mammalia; order Dermoptera; family Cynocephalidae; genus Galeopterus; species Galeopterus variegatus. Next base: position 40,505 of record NW_007729857.1, read on the forward strand.
TGGAGCTGGGATTCGAGATGGTCTCCAAAGTCCATGCTTCCAACCCAAAGTAAAAACACAACAAACAAAACATGCAAACGAACAAAAATATCTTGATTCACAGGCTTTTTGAAGGAAGAGCACATCAAGGTAATGGTTCTCAGAGTCTGGCTCCCAGGCTAGCAGCACTGGCACCTGGGAACCTGTTAGAAATGCAAATCTGAGCCTCCACCCTGACCTACTGGATTTAAATGGGGAGGGGAAGAGGGAAAACACTCAGAGTTTTATATAGCCTCCATCTGATCCAGATGCTTAGTAAAGTTTGGGACCACTGCTGTAAAGCATAGTTCCATCACAGGATGTTGAGGTCGCTTTTTATCACTTCCATCCCCTGTGTGACAAATTCCCTGAATAAAACTCCCTCTGTTTTAAAAACCTTTAGTTCTTCCTCTTTCTTGGCTGATGAGGTTCTTAAATAAGAGCTAACACTTTTCATAGCATTAGGAAATGCCTTACATTGACTCATTTAATCCTTGTAGCTTTTCCCACGAAGTGGGTACTATGATTATGTCCATTTTACAGATGTGGACACTAAGTAATAGAGAGATCACACAGGGTGGAGCTGGGATACGAGATGGTCTCCAAAGTCCATGCTTCCAACCCAAAGTAAAAACACAACAAACAAAACATGCAAACAAACAAAAATATCTTGATTCACAGGCTTTTTGAAGGAAGAGCACATCAAGGTAATGGTTCTCGGAGTGTGGCTCCCAGGCTAGCAGCACTGGCACCTGGGAACCTGTTAGAAATGCAAATCTTAGCCTCCACCCTGACCTACTGGATTTAAATGGGGAGGGGAAGAGGGAAAACACTCAGAGTTTTATATAGCCTCCATCTGATCCAGATGCTTAGTAAAGATTGGGAACCACTGCTGTAAAGCATAGTTCCATCACTGGATGTTGAGGTCCTGGGACAGTTTTAGGGCCACTGTGGTTCTCTCCCTGGAAACCAAGCATTAGCTCATTTACTTTCCTCCACCTCCCTTGCCCCCGTCACCTGCTGTCTCACCTGCCATGGCTCCTTTTGGTGGCTGGGCACATCCTTTCATCTCGGGCAGGATACCCTGTGCTGGGTAGGAGAACAGCCCCTCAGAGATGTCCACGTCCTAGTCCTTGGGACCTGTGCATATGTTATGTTTCGTGGCAAGGGGGGATTAAAGTTGCTAATCAGTCGACCTTAAAATAATAAAAAAAAAATTATCCTGGAGTTTTCGAGGTGGATACAATGTAATTACAAGAGTCCTTAAATGAAGAAGAAGGAAGGAAAAGAATCAGAACCAGAGGGATGGTTGGTTTGGAAGATGCAGGAAAAAGGACACAACCAAGGACTGCAGGCAGTCTCCAGACACTTGAACAGGCCAGGAGACAGATTCTCCCTGAGAGCCTCCAGGAGGATGACAGCCCTGCCGACCCCTTCATTTCAGTCCAGAGAGACCCAATATGCACCTTTTGAGCTCCAGAACTGTAAGATAATAACTTTGTATTGTTTTGAGTCTCTGAGTTTGTGGTAACTTGTTATAGCAGCAATAGGAAACTAATACCCCATAAAAGACACTCCAGGGCATACTGGGCACTCACGCTTGTTGTCCTAACCACCCTTTTCAATTCATTTCTTACCTCCCTTCCTCCCCCAATCTTACCCTACTTTTTTACACCTCCAAATCTGAGTCAGTTTTCCACCCCTCCTCTTTTCCTAAATCCTGTCACTGTGTCCTCGGGAATTCCAGCTCTGTGATCAGCTGTCCTACCTCTGGCTTCAGTCTCCTTCTGGATCATTCCTCATCTGATACTGGACTCTCCTTGAAGGCCACTCACACAGAGGTGGTTTTCTCTGAAAGCCTAAAGGCCTCAGGGTCTGGAGGTAGTTTCCACTTCTTCCTGATTCATCTTAGCCACCTCCAGACCACTTACCCCTGTCCCTCCTGCAAAACTGTTTCTTATCCACAGCCCACGGTGCTTAGCACTGTCACACTCTCTCCCTTCTCCTGGCTGCCTTCTGTGATTCTGCCAGGCCCTCCCCACTGTTCTCTGAAGATGCGGGGTCTCACATGTTTCCTGTCCACCTCTGCCCTGTGCTGGTGACCCAAATAGCACCCCGGCCTCCCAGTTCCTTGAATCATCGCTTCCAAAGATAACTTTCAACTCGACATCAGCTACCCCCTTCCATAGTCACACCTGTTTTTTNCCGTCACCTGCTGTCTCACCTGCCATGGCTCCTTTTGGTGGCTGGGCACATCCTTTCATCTTGGGCAGGATACCCTGTGCTGGGTAGGAGAACAGCCCCTCAGAGATGTCCACATCCTATTCCTTGGGACCTGTGCATATGTTATGTTTCATGGCAACGGGGGATTAAAGTTGCTAATCAGTCAACCTTAAAATAAAAAAAAAAATTATCCTGGAGTTTTCGAGGTGGATCCAATGTAATTACAAGAGTCCTTAAATGAAGAAGAAGGAAGGAAAAGAATCAGAACCAGAGGGATGGTTGGTTTGGAAGATGCAGGAAAAAGGACACAACCAAGGACTGCAGGCAGTCTCCAGACACTTGAACAGGCCAGGAGACAGATTCTCCCTGAGAGCCTCCAGGAGGATCACAGCCCTGCCGACCCCTTCATTTCAGTCCAGAGAGACCCAATATGCACCTTTTGAGCTCCAGAACTGTAAGATAATAACTTTGTATTGTTTTGAGTCTCTGAGTTTGTGGTAACTTGTTATAGCAGCAATAGGAAACTAATACCCCATAAAAGACACTCCAGGGCATACTGGGCACTCACGCTTGTTGTCCTAACCACCCTTTTCAATTCATTTCTTACCTCCCTTCCTCCCCCAATCTTACCCTACTTTTTTACACCTCCAAATCTGAGTCAGTTTTCCACCCCTCCTCTTTTCCTAAATCCTGTCACTGTGTCCTCGGGAATTCCAGCTTTGTGATCAGCTGTCCTACCTCTGGCTTCAGTCTCCTTCTGGACCATTCCTCATCTGATACTGGACTCTCCTTGAAGGCCACTCACACAGAGGTGGTTTTCTCTGACTGTGATCAGCTGTCCTACCTCTGGCTTCAGTCTCCTTCTGGATCATTCCTCATCTGATACTGGACTCTCCTTGAAGGCCACTCACACAGAGGTGGTTTTCTCTGAAAGCCTAAAGGCCTCAGGGTCTGGAGGTAGTTTCCACTTCTTCCTGATTCATCTTAGCCACCTCCAGACCACTTACCCCTGTCCCTCCTGCAAAACTGTTTCTTATCCACAGCCCACGGTGCTTAGCACTGTCACACTCTCTCCCTTCTCCTGGCTGCCTTCTGTGATTCTGCCAGGCCCTCCCCACTGTTCTCTGAAGATGCGGGGTCTCACATGTTTCCTGTCCACCTCTGCCCTGTGCTGGTGACCCAAATAGCACCCCGGCCTCCCAGTTCCTTGAATCATCGCTTCCAAAGATAACTTTCAACTCGACATCAGCTACCCCCTTCCATAGTCACACCTGTTTTTTCTCATTCCCAGTAATCACATGTCCCTCAAAACCTCAACTTTAAAGATTTGACCCTACCTATCACCACCCTTTTTACTCCAGTGTCCCCAGTTCTACAATTCTTTGATTTCATTTAGACATACAAACTTTATCCTCACTTCTCTAATTGCCCAATGACAAACCCGTGGCTTATTGGTCTAATCACCTCCTTGTAAATACTTTTGGTCCCTTGACACCACTCCCCCACCCCCATTTCACTGTCTTGCTCACCTGGTAAATCCCACCCCTGGCTGGACCCTCATGAGCATTGCCTGTGCATGAGCAGCTGAGCTTTGTGGCTTTGTACAGAAAATCACAACCATTATCTTCATGTGAGCACTCTGTACTGCCCGGTTCATCTGTCCCCTTCCTCACTAAACCCCCTTCTCCACACCCTGGCATGGCCACTTCACGGAGCTTCCTTGTATTCACACCCTCCCACTTAATCCTCTCCCACACGCTCGGTGATTTCTCCTTATGCTTATTGAGAAATGTAAACCGTCAGAGAGGAACACTCCCAACTTCCCATCAGCAGATCTGTGTCTTCATTCATTTTTATTCATCTTCTCCTTTTCCCTTCCTTTTGTAACAAAGTGTGTTTCACCACTAGCCAGACTTAGTCTTTCCACTGCTGTCCTGGGTACCAGTCCCTTTTGCTTACCCAAGGCCTTTGCTGCTTTGGTTTTTCTCTCTCTCTCTCTTTCATCATAGGTCTTTTTAGATAGGAATCTACAGCTTTGAATGTTTATATTAGAAAATGAAAACAGGTCTAAAATCAATTATCTAAATTTGTTCATTCAGAATTTAAAGACTAGGATAAAGTAAGTAATAAAAAAATTGAGATAAGAGCAGAAATCAATAATACCGAAAACAATGAAACCAAAAGTTCGTTCTTTGAAAAGATCAAGGAAACTGATAAATCCCAAGCAAAGTTGATTAAGAATAAAAGGGAGAGAACACAAATTATCATTATTAGAAATGAAAGCGGGATTATCATTACAGATTGCATAATTATCAAAACAATGAAAAGGAATACTATGATTAACGTTATGTCAACAAATTTGACAATGTAGATGAAATAGACATATACCTTAAAAAACTCAATTACCGGGCTGGCTCCATGGCTCACTTGGGAGAGTGCGGCGCTGGTAGCACCAAGGCTGTGGGTCCGTATCCTATATAGGGATGGCCGGTGTGCTCACTGGCTGAGTGTGGTGCTTAAAAGGAATACTATGATTAACGTTATGTCAACAAATTTGACAATGTAGATGAAATAGACATATACCTTAAAAAACTCAGTTACCGGGCCGGCTCCATGGCTCACTTGGGAGAGTGCGGCGCTGGTAGCACCGAGGCTGTGGGTCCGTATCCTATATAGGGATGGCCGGTGTGCTCACTGGCTGAGTGTGGTGCAGACCACACCATGCCGAGGGTTGTGATCCCCTTACCAGTGAGGGGAAAAAAAAAAAAAAAAAACCTCAGTTACCCAAACTGATGCAAGAATAGCATTATATCTACCAGAACAATAAATTTATTGTCAAAAACCTCACCACAAAGAAAACTTGAACCTCAGTGGTTTCACTAGTAAATTTCATTAACTATTTATGAAAAAAAATATCAAATTAATGCAACCTATTCAGAAAGTAGAGGAATGAAGAACTACTGATGGAGGCAATAATCTGGAGGAATTTCATAGACTTTATGCTGAGCAAAAGAAGCCAGAATCAAAAAAGCATGTATTTTATGATTCTATTTAAATGAAATTCTAGAATAAGTGAGCCTAATTTATTGTGGAAAACTTGACATCAGCGATTGCCTCTTCTGGGGTGGGAGACTGGAAAGGGATATGAGGGAACTTTCTGGAATAATAGAAGTGGGGTATGTGGATGTCAAAATTGTACATTTGTTTTGAATTTCTATATATGTAAATTTAACAAATAAACATTTAGGAAGGATGGAGAGTAGGAGGAGGTAGAAATGGAACCAGTGGCAGAATGTTTACGGTTGTTTATGGTTGGGTGGCAGGTTTGTGGGAGTTTATTGCAATATTCTGTTTGTGTTGTATGTGCTTGAAATTCTCCATCATAAAGAGTTTAAAAATGCAATAGTCATAATGTTTGATTTATAAAGCAAGATACTGTATTTGTGTATCACACTATTTCCAATTTGCATAGTTTAGATTTATATAAAACGAAGTACATTCATATTTCCTTCCAGTCTTGTTCTTTAAATTGTTCTAACCAGTACTGAATATGCAATTTTGCACACAGCTTTTCTACTCACATTATACTGTAAGCACCTTTGTAGTTTTATGGTCTTTTTGATCATCACTTTTAATGGCCACCCCTCTGGCTTCTTAATGCTGAAACTCAAATTTTATCTCATTATTTTACCTACATTGAATGTTAGTGCTGCTCAGAATAATGCATCTCAACTGTGTCCTCAAGTATTCCTATTTAATTATTTATGTTATTTATGCTCAACTCATATGAGGAAGGATTTAAGATGGCCTGAAAAGACACATAAAATGCAACTAGAATAAATTTAAAACAAAAAATATATATAAAAACAGAAATAGGGTTAAAGACAGAGTTGAAGCAAGGATATCTAAAGCAGGAAAATTTAGACATCCTTTGCCAATGCAATGCTTAACACACACACACCCAGAACATCTAACTTTGAGCAATGATATTTAGCATGTGTATTGATTGGGATGGGGGTGGGCCAACCTCAAAAATTAACCAAAGGGTATACAACAGCGTGACCAAACAAAGTAGCTTCTTATAAGGAATAGTTATATTTGAACCACTGAAAAGTTAGGGAATATCTACAAAAGTGATATCTTTGGTTTTGGAATAGTCGAATAACATCAGATGTAGTTTAGCTTTTAATCTTCAACTAGCAGAGAGGCAGGATAGAGGAATAAGTTTACCTACCAGCTCTGCCGGTCCCCAGCCACTAATCTTGAGAAAATGACCTCATCTTTCTGATTTTCTGTTTCCTCCTTTGTAAAACTGAGGGCAGTAAGCATCTACCTTACCATTGTTGTTATCATTGTGAAGATTTATCATAGATTCATTTATTCCGCTAATATTTATTGAGACGCGCCAGGTGCCAGGCCCCGTTCTAGTCACATAGCAGAGGTGGCATCTAAATCCCTGTCCTTACGATGCCCACCTCCTACTGGGGGTGGAAACCCAAGACAAGGAAACAAGGAGCATCATTCAGATAGTGATGTTTTCTGTCAAGAAAATAATCCATGTTATGGGGTCAAGGTAAAAGGGATATGTGTGTGTGTATAAATAGTAAAATAAGTAAAAATAATGTGTGTTTGTATGTGTGTATGTGTAGGGGTGTGTGTGCACTTTTTAAAGATATATTGGTCAGGGAATTTCTCTCTAAAAAAGTCCTATTTTGAATGATATCTTAAAAAAAAAAAAAGATATTGGGGAAGAGCCATCTAAGCAAAGAGATCATCCACAATGAGCCTTGTGTTTAAATAAACAGCCAGAAGGCCAGTGTGGCTGGAGCACAGGTAGTGAGGGTGATCGCAGAAAGGTGATTGCAGAAGCTGACAGGGACCAGAGCACATGGTGGCAGGGTCAGGGTCTAGATTTCATTCCGTGTGTAAAGGGAGGCCATTGGAGGATTGAAGCAGTGGAGTCGCATGGTCTGATGAATCTTTTAAGCCACTGTGTGGAGGATGGATTGCAAAGGGGTCAAGAGTCAGGGCAGGGAGACCCGCTGGGAGACTATTACCTACTAAGTGCTTAATACAATGCCTGGCACATAACATGCACTCACTAAATAGTAGCTATTTTGAATTGGCGATCTGTAGCTTTCTTTTTGGAAAAACAAAAAATTAGCTAGCTGGGACAATGATCTGTTTAGGATCATATTTTATTTGAGAAAATCAGGTCTTCCTGTTCTCTAATAGAGATACATTCTTCTAGATCACGAAGTGTGGAGGTTTTGTAATGTGTCAGATAGATAGATAGACAGATAGCATATAATTATATACATATATTTTAGTTACAGCAGGGATTTGACCCTATCCAATTGTGGAAGCTGGTTTAGCAGTCTCTGCAAGGCTGTTGTCTTGGCATTTAATACTGGAGCTTGAAGTCCAAAAGGCAGGCAGGCTGGGCTCAGCTACATTCCCCAGAATTCCTTTTCCTGGCGTTTCCTCTTAGGGCAGGTCACAGAGCTTCCCGTGGGAGGTCTGGAGGGGAAGGGCAGCAGCAGCCATCCCGCAGGTCACACATGTGGCTGCTCCACCCACTTGCTTCGTCTTCTCTGGGATCCTCCTCCAGTTCCTCTGCCCCTGGGTCAGGTGTGTGTGTTTAGCCCTAGGACAAAGAGTCCTGGCTTCTGCAGGACACCCAGACCAAGGTCAGAAGCAGTAAGAACTAAGGTGGGTTTCACCCCATCCTCATGGGCCCCCCTCATGTGGGTGGGTTCTGCCACATTCTTCTTTTCCTCTACTTTACATCCATTTTTTCTTCTGAACTACCTGCCTTCAAGCTCCAGTATTAAATTCTAAGACAATAGCCTTGCAAAGACTGCTTAACTACCCTCCACAATTGAATAAGGTCAAACCCCTGGTGTAGGTAAGATTATGCTCTATCTGTCTGTCTGTCTGTCATCTATCTATCTTTCTTGGTAGTTCTGCTTCTCCAGTTTATCCCTGATTGATGCACCGACAGTGGTATCAGATCAAAGAAAAATAAAGTCAGTAGAAATAGGACCAAATATATCCCTGATTTATACCTAAAAACCTCCAAGTGTACTTCAGAAGACTCCTCACAACCAGCACAGTTCTGGGCACAAAACAGGCATTCAATAAGTATTCTTGGAAGAATGTAAGATTCAGTTCTGGATAAAGAAAATGTGGTACATATATACAACAGAATACTATTCACCCTTAAAAAAGGAAGGAAATCCTGCCATTTGTGACAACATGGGTGAACCTGGAGGACATTATACTAAATGAAATAAGCCAGGCACAGAAAGACAAATAGTGCATGATCTCACTTATGTGTGGAATCTAAAACAATAGACCTCACAGAAGCAGAGAATAGAACGGTGGCAGGGGCTTTGGCAGGGGCTGAAGAGTGGGAGTCATGGGGAGATGTTGGTCAAAGGGTACAAACTTTCAGCTGTGTAGGGTGAATAAGTTGTGGAGAGCTACTGTGCAGCATGGTGACTATAGTTAATAACAAATGTATTGTATACTTGAAAATTGCTAAGAGTAGATTTTAAATGTTCTCATCACAAAAAGGATAAAAGTATGTGAGATGATGGATATGTTAACCAGCTTGATTTAATCATTTCATAATGTTTGTGTGTAGCAAAACATCACATGGCTCACGGTAAGTATATACAATTTTTCATTTGTCAATTAAACAAGCAAACAAAAAGAATGCATGATTCAGCTCTAGTTCCCTTGGCAGGTCACAATTCAGGTTCTCTGTGAACTTTACAGTGCTCTGTGGAAGTCCTCTTCCTGTGACCCTTCCTCACCAGAAACACAAGGAAAGGGAATGCTGTGAAATGCAGTTCAGGTTAGTCAAGAAGACACAGGTGGATCCTGTCTATGGAGTCAAGGTTAAGAAAGGTCAACTGAAGCTATTCATCATCCGCTAGTTTCCTGGTTGCTCACTCTAGGAGGTAGTAGATGGTAACAACTGTCCATCAGAGACCAGCCTAGTCTTAATCCCATCCGCAGCTCTCATAAAACTTTTACCTGAACAACCCGCACTTGCAATCTGTTAAGCAAGTCACAAAAACACAATATTGATGGACTGCACAACAAACTAATAGGTTTACAATTTAAGGAGCATGGAGATTCACTTATTTTGAAAATAGTATAAACTGTACTCTGATTTCAGTCAGATGAGACCATATTTGAAAAACCAGTAAAGGTTAACAAGTCTGCAAACATTGAAGTTTATTATTTTATGAGGTTCTTAAATAGCTTAATTGGCAAAAATATCTGTGGTTGTTTTATTCACCACAGGCTTCAAAATCAACTTGTGAAGGCCATTATGATTCCCCAGTCAGAAAGTAGCCTGGGCTATACAAAGTTTAAGGGAGTTAATTTAGTTTCTGGTTCCAGAAGTGAGGATTCTGGATACTTTTATAAAAGATGTTCTTCATTTCCAATTTAGTAGCTCTTCCTCCACACTTATTTTTTGCTAAAAAAAAAAAAAAAAAAAAAAAAAAAAAAGCCCTAATACTGGGAGGGTTGTAATGTACCAAGCCCAGGCAATGAATCTTGAATTAATTCTGGTTGGAAGGTTCTAGAAAAATTATTTCTTTGTTGATAAAAAAACAGAGCCATTAGAGGAAAGGGTCTTTTGTTTTTTGTTCCTCCCACCCTACCTCTTGCAATTGCTCCTAGCCCCTACCTCCTGCCATTGAAAGCAGTCACAATGCTCATAGCTACAGCAACCATCTTACAACCATGAAAATGACAAGCCACAATGCTGAGGGTGACAGAGCAGCATGGAAAGAGTCTGAAGATCATTGAATGATGGAACAGCTGAACCAGTCCTGGGCTGCCCACTTACAGACTCTGTGCTCGGTGATATAACTAAATGCCTTTATACTTAAGCCTCTGCAAACCAGGCATTCTGTTACTTGCAGCCAAAAGCACTCCTACCAGATGGAGTCCTTACTTTTCAGAATCATGCCTTGGGCAACAGCATGCAGAATTTGACCTCAACACCTCTGCAAACCAGGCATTCTGTTACTTGCAGCCAAAAGCACTCCTACCCGATGGAGTCCTTACTTTTCAGAATCATGCCTTGGGCAACAGCATGCAGAATTTGACCTCAACAGTTCAAAAAGCTAGACTCGGATCTTTCTTGAGGCTGTTTTCTTTTTTGTTTGTTTGTTTTGTTTTTTTTCTTCAAAAATAAAGTTATGTCAAGTTCCATATTGGACATAAAACATACTTGTCATATATGGAAATCATATTTGTCATAGAAGGAAGTAATTGTTTCATTCTTTAGTGACTCCAAGAAAGGAATCATCAGACTTGCTATTTAACCTAACAATCAGTTCCAAATAAAAAATGTTATTGCATGGAATAACTAAAATACATAGCATTTAAATAGTCATGAGACAAGATTATATATCCAGCTGTGCCAAATTTGCATTGGCAAGGGAACGTACATGAAATGATAAGTAACATCAGGTTTTCAGGAATTAATTCAGAACTGACAAAACAAGAACAAATGTAGCATATGAACCAAGCAAACCCTCAAGGTTGACAAAGATAAGGCCTGCCATTTATCCTAATCTTTGCAAAAGTTTCACAGTTCATTTTTCTGACAGCTGGCACAATAAAGATTTTAAACTCTGAAGAGAAAGGAGGAGGTGGTTACCATCTGCGACCATTACCTGATCTCTTTGATTTTAACTGCCAGGGATAACTCCATGGGGCATGTATTTTTCATTTTTCATTTTAAAAATAGTTTATTATGGGATATTTCAAATATATAGAAGAGTGCAGAAAATAATATAACACGCATCCATGTACTTATTACTGATCTTCGACAAATGTTAACATTTTGCCATTGGCTTTGGATGTCTTAAAAAATGGGACTTTACAGATACACTAAAGCCCCTTTACAGATACTCTAAAGCCCCCTGTCTCCTTATTGTTTGAATTTGCATTTCACAGGACATGTCTTTGCAAAATTGCATCTAAAACTTTATCCATATTTAGGAAGCTGCCATATGGAACTCTGTCTTCAAAACACACCTTATTAGTTGAGTTAAGCAATGATGCTGCTTGGCCTATGCAATCCTTTTGGCTCCTTTTTAATGCTCGCTAATCAGCATATTGCATGACCACCCAAATCATTAACTATACCTTTCTTCTTATACTCCAGCAACCTTCTGATTAACTGTGGCTCTTTGCAAATCTCAAGTGGTATACCAGATTCCTGGAAACAGTGTTTGAGGCAACCCTCAAGGTTAGTCTTTTGGGAAGGACATGTTTTCCCAACCTCAGGTTGCTGCTCAGCATGTTGGGGTCTTTTACCAAGCCCTCCTTATCCTGTTTCACTCAAGAAAGGCAACCTGGAGACCTGGGTGGGTAATGATGTCAGGACCAGCTTATGGCCTTGAAGGTGCAGGTGTAGACTCCCTATCCAAATCCCACACACCTACCTCCCAGGAACTCTTTCTACATCCTGCTTCCTCACTGAGTCCTCTTGGTCAGTGTCTCCAGGCTGCTCTCTGCCCCCTTCCTGGTTTGTGCCCACAGTGAACTCACATTTCACTACATCTCTTTGATTCTCAACTTGAGTTTCTCCTTCTCAGCTCTCTCTTCTGCTCCCAATCCCAGTTCTCAAGACTCCTGTTCTGGCATAAAAGAGTCCTAGTATTAAACTTTCCCAGAAGGAAAACCCGAACTTTCATAAGCTTACCAGGAAATAGGGACTTTAGCATTCCCATGATATAAGTAGCTAACGAGGAGTGTTCTTCCATTGTCTTTTTGAGATACTACTTTAACAAGTACTGATTTGGGAGAGTTGACTTCTGCTTAGAAACCTGAAAGCAACACTTTCCATTTCTGAATCTACTAATCCAACTGGATTTCTTTAAAGCGTCATTCCCTTAGACCAGCCTGACAAAAGATTTACCCTGACTCGTCCACCCCCATTTTTTTGGGTGTCATTCATAAGTGTCTTTCACTCTAATTCTAAACAATGGCATATACTATACCTATACTTAACAAAGAGGTATCTTGTTTCAGGACACCTCATACTTGAGGCAAATTTATTCTACTTCACCCAGGACTTTTCTAGTTTTAGCACTGAGAGCCACTCATCCTGGGTAACCTACCAGTCCTCAGAAAATCAGAACAGTTGATCATTCTACCTCCCATATAAGAGGAATTTTAAAGATGTAATTGAAGATATTTGATAAAGAAAAGGAATCGCCAAAATTTGGAAAGATTTGCAAAACTCGAGTTCTCTAAATATTGCATAATGCATAGAAAGCATATGGGCAGGGCGCCTACGCAACCTTGGGGTGGGGACATAGTCAGAAAACTAATGTTTATGCTGAGAACTAAATGATGACTTGAGGTTATGAAGGCAAAGGCCAGGAGTGGGGAGTGGGAGGTCACCATACAATATTCTCTCCAAATTTGTTTGATATACGTTCAACAGAAGAGTTTAAAAAATAGCTTTGTGGCAGTTTCCTAGAGATTTCTATTTTGACATTGCATCATTAATTAACAGTGTACTGGTTAAGTTCATCAGAACCGAAACAATGTAATAAAATGTAAGCTACATCTCTTGTTGGGATAATAGACATTTGATCTTTTAGTTGATTTTCCAGGATCCTATTCAAAGGAAATTAAAAGGTTTTTTTTGTTTGTTTGTTTGTTTGTTTTTTTCATGATTCTAAGTGATCCTATTCTGATTCAGAAACAATGTAATAAAATGTAAGCTACATCTCTTGTTGGGTAATAGACATTTGATCTTTTAGTTGATTTTCCAGGATCCTATTCAAAGGAAATTAAAAGGTTTTTTTTTGTTTGTTTGTTTGTTTGTTTTTTTCATGATTCTAAGTGATCCTATTCTGATTCACAGTGATTGACAATTCCTTTACAAAGCTCGCAAACCATTTTAATGTACTGAATGGATTACTTTTAATTAACCCATTCTGGAATTTTGGCAAAGAGCAAGTCTCTATATTGAAGGATCCACATTTTTCCCATTTAAAAACCAGTTCTGCCCATTCTGGGCCTCTGCTGTGGTTTCCATCCTTCCTGACTTCTCAGGGAAGGTATTGGACCTTCCGTCACACCCGCACATCTCTGTAGATTTGGAGGCTGCAGTTTATAAAGCCCAGATCCCCTGAATTCATTAAGACCGGCAAGGAGTTCTCTAGATTTCTTCCTGTCTAGGGCTTTAGATGTCTCATATTTAGTTAGTCTAGCCTTCCTGATTTGAAGATAATTTTCCTAATAGAGAATAAAGGAACACAATAGAAGTTGAATAGCATTTTTCTCTCATCTGTTAATATTGTCTGATTAAATGTATTTAAAACAAACTTTGAAGTCATTTGAATGACTTTTATATTTTTGGCCAGATGTTTTCATTTTTCAGCTCTTTTTAAATATAGGCTTATATTTGTCCCAGAAATTGGACAAAGAAAAATGAGAATGTATGATTAAGGGAATGGAAGAAATGACTCATACATTTTAAAGAAATTAATTCTTTGTGGANAAAAAAAAAAAAAAAAAAAAAAGCCCTAATACTGGGAGGGTTGTAATGTACCAAGCCCAGGCAATGAATCTTGAATTAATTCTGGTTGGAAGGTTCTAGAAAAATTATTTCTTTGTTGATAAAAAAAACAGAGCCATTAGAGGAAAGGGTCTTTTGTTTTTTGTTCCTCCCACCCTACCTCTTGCAATTGCTCCTAGCCCCTACCTCCTGCCATTGAAAGCAGTCACAATGCTCATAGCTACAGCAACCATCTTACAACCATGAAAATGACAAGCCACAATGCTGAGGGTGACAGAGCAGCATGGAAAGAGTCTGAAGATCATTGAATGATGGAACAGCTGAACCAGTCCTGGGCTGCCCACTTACAGACTCTGTGCTCGGTGATATAACTAAATGCCTTTATACTTAAGCCTCTGCAAACCAGGCATTCTGTTACTTGCAGCCAAAAGCACTCCTACCAGATGGAGTCCTTACTTTTCAGAATCATGCCTTGGGCAACAGCATGCAGAATTTGACCTCAACAGTTCAAAAAGCTAGACTCGGATCTTTCTTGAGGCTGTTTTCTTTTTTGTTTGTTTGTTTTGTTTTTTTTCTTCAAAAATAAAGTTATGTCAAGTTCCATATTGGACATAAAACATACTTGTCATATATGGAAATCATATTTGTCATAGAAGGAAGTAATTGTTTCATTCTTTAGTGACTCCAAGAAAGGAATCATCAGACTTGCTATTTAACCTAACAATCAGTTCCAAATAAAAAATGTTATTGCATGGAATAACTAAAATACATAGCATTTAAATAGTCATGAGACAAGATTATATATCCAGCTGTGCCAAATTTGCATTGGCAAGGGAACGTACATGAAATGATAAGTAACATCAGGTTTTCAGGAATTAATTCAGAACTGACAAAACAAGAACAAATGTAGCATATGAACCAAGCAAACCCTCAAGGTTGACAAAGATAAGGCCTGCCATTTATCCTAATCTTTGCAAAAGTTTCACAGTTCATTTTTCTGACAGCTGGCACAATAAAGATTTTAAACTCTGAAGAGAAAGGAGGAGGTGGTTACCATCTGCGACCATTACCTGATCTCTTTGATTTTAACTGCCAGGGATAACTCCATGGGGCATGTATTTTTCATTTTTCATTTTAAAAATAGTTTATTATGGGATATTTCAAATATATAGAAGAGTGCAGAAAATAATATAACACGCATCCATGTACTTATTACTGATCTTCGACAAATGTTAACATTTTGCCATTGGCTTTGGATGTCTTAAAAAATGGGACTTTACAGATACACTAAAGCCCCTTTACAGATACTCTAAAGCCCCCTGTCTCCTTATTGTTTGAATTTGCATTTCACAGGACATGTCTTTGCAAAATTGCATCTAAAACTTTATCCATATTTAGGAAGCTGCCATATGGAACTCTGTCTTCAAAACACACCTTATTAGTTGAGTTAAGCAATGATGCTGCTTGGCCTATGCAATCCTTTTGGCTCCTTTTTAATGCTCGCTAATCAGCATATTGCATGACCACCCAAATCATTAACTATACCTTTCTTCTTATACTCCAGCAACCTTCTGATTAACTGTGGCTCTTTGCAAATCTCAAGTGGTATACCAGATTCCTGGAAACAGTGTTTGAGGCAACCCTCAAGGTTAGTCTTTTGGGAAGGACATGTTTTCCCAACCTCAGGTTGCTGCTCAGCATGTTGGGGTCTTTTACCAAGCCCTCCTTATCCTGTTTCACTCAAGAAAGGCAACCTGGAGACCTGGGTGGGTAATGATGTCAGGACCAGCTTATGGCCTTGAAGGTGCAGGTGTAGACTCCCTATCCAAATCCCACACACCTACCTCCCAGGAACTCTTTCTACATCCTGCTTCCTCACTGAGTCCTCTTGGTCAGTGTCTCCAGGCTGCTCTCTGCCCCCTTCCTGGTTTGTGCCCACAGTGAACTCACATTTCACTACATCTCTTTGATTCTCAACTTGAGTTTCTCCTTCTCAGCTCTCTCTTCTGCTCCCAATCCCAGTTCTCAAGACTCCTGTTCTGGCATAAAAGAGTCCTAGTATTAAACTTTCCCAGAAGGAAAACCCGAACTTTCATAAGCTTACCAGGAAATAGGGACTTTAGCATTCCCATGATATAAGTAGCTAACGAGGAGTGTTCTTCCATTGTCTTTTTGAGATACTACTTTAACAAGTACTGATTTGGGAGAGTTGACTTCTGCTTAGAAACCTGAAAGCAACACTTTCCATTTCTGAATCTACTAATCCAACTGGATTTCTTTAAAGCGTCATTCCCTTAGACCAGCCTGACAAAAGATTTACCCTGACTCGTCCACCCCCATTTTTTTGGGTGTCATTCATAAGTGTCTTTCACTCTAATTCTAAACAATGGCATATACTATACCTATACTTAACAAAGAGGTATCTTGTTTCAGGACACCTCATACTTGAGGCAAATTTATTCTACTTCACCCAGGACTTTTCTAGTTTTAGCACTGAGAGCCACTCATCCTGGGTAACCTACCAGTCCTCAGAAAATCAGAACAGTTGATCATTCTACCTCCCATATAAGAGGAATTTTAAAGATGTAATTGAAGATATTTGATAAAGAAAAGGAATCGCCAAAATTTGGAAAGATTTGCAAAACTCGAGTTCTCTAAATATTGCATAATGCATAGAAAGCATATGGGCAGGGCGCCTACGCAACCTTGGGGTGGGGACATAGTCAGAAAACTAATGTTTATGCTGAGAACTAAATGATGACTTGAGGTTATGAAGGCAAAGGCCAGGAGTGGGGAGTGGGAGGTCACCATACAATATTCTCTCCAAATTTGTTTGATATACGTTCAACAGAAGAGTTTAAAAAATAGCTTTGTGGCAGTTTCCTAGAGATTTCTATTTTGACATTGCATCATTAATTAACAGTGTACTGGTTAAGTTCATCAGAACCGAAACAATGTAATAAAATGTAAGCTACATCTCTTGTTGGGTAATAGACATTTGATCTTTTAGTTGATTTTCCAGGATCCTATTCAAAGGAAATTAAAAGGTTTTTTTTTGTTTGTTTGTTTGTTTGTTTTTTTCATGATTCTAAGTGATCCTATTCTGATTCACAGTGATTGACAATTCCTTTACAAAGCTCGCAAACCATTTTAATGTACTGAATGGATTACTTTTAATTAACCCATTCTGGAATTTTGGCAAAGAGCAAGTCTCTATATTGAAGGATCCACATTTTTCCCATTTAAAAACCAGTTCTGCCCATTCTGGGCCTCTGCTGTGGTTTCCATCCTTCCTGACTTCTCAGGGAAGGTATTGGACCTTCCGTCACACCCGCACATCTCTGTAGATTTGGAGGCTGCAGTTTATAAAGCCCAGATCCCCTGAATTCATTAAGACCGGCAAGGAGTTCTCTAGATTTCTTCCTGTCTAGGGCTTTAGATGTCTCATATTTAGTTAGTCTAGCCTTCCTGATTTGAAGATAATTTTCCTAATAGAGAATAAAGGAACACAATAGAAGTTGAATAGCATTTTTCTCTCATCTGTTAATATTGTCTGATTAAATGTATTTAAAACAAACTTTGAAGTCATTTGAATGACTTTTATATTTTTGGCCAGATGTTTTCATTTTTCAGCTCTTTTTAAATATAGGCTTATATTTGTCCCAGAAATTGGACAAAGAAAAATGAGAATGTATGATTAAGGGAATGGAAGAAATGACTCATACATTTTAAAGAAATTAATTCTTTGTGGATTGCTATTTATTGTTTATCTATATCAAGCCAAAACAAATGGTTTAAAGATGAAGCGTTTAATCAATCAACAGAAAGCTTTTTTCTCCTACATTCTGCATATTGATGGGTTGAATGATTTTTGGTTGATGCACAGTGCAAACTTGTCCAGACTTAGTTGGCTGTATAGATTTACACCTCAATTATCCAACCCTCCTGATCATGGTTCAGAGACCCCAGAGACAAGAGCAGATCAAGTTGCTGAGAAAAGGTACTAGAGAAGGCACTTTTGACATTTTTCTGCTTCCCTATAGTTCTTCTCTGGCCAATAGCATTGGGCATTTATTTCTCAATTAACTTAACTCAGCTAAAGATGTTGAGCACTGGATATACATGAAGCCCTGTTTTTCACTATTATGAGTAAATAGCGTTGAATAAAACAGGCTCTTGACTGTGAGATTCTCACATTCCTGCAAGGGGGCCCCAACATGTGCAAAGACAGCTTAGAGCGTGATGAAATGTGGGTAGTTCTTAAAGATGAGAGCAGGTGAAAAGAGTGATTAATCAGCCTGGGGACTCTGGGAGGACTTACGGGAGGAGTATGTGTGATTAGAGTAGACCTTGCCTTAGGTTGTTTGGTAGAAAATTGAACAGGGTAGAGGCGTTCCTGATAGGACACCTAGTGTGGTTAAAAGCATAGGTGTAGAAAGCTGCAGAGGGTGTCTAAGGACACTGAGAAATCTAGTGTGTTGGAACCTTGTATGAACAGGGTTTGCAATACTTAGGGATATGTGGGCACACCACTGCCATCGAGTCCTGCTACAGTGTGACTGCAGACCAGCTGCAGCAGTACCTGATGCCTAGTGAGAAAGGCAGTCTCAGCCCCTTCCCTGCAGCACACCTAGTGTGTTAAATTCCAAATTTGCAATTTAACAAGATCCCAGGTGATTTGCATGCACATTACAGCTTGAAAAGCACTTCCCAAATAGCATCTGTGTTGTCTCTCATTTATCATTCCTTGCAGCATGCTTTGCAGTAAGCATACTTCTGAATCTTTAAAGAACACACATAATACACATAAAACCTGGATTTCCTGAAGTTTCAACTTCAACGATGCAACCAGTTACTATTGACTCCTTCTTGTCAGAAGAGGGATTCAGAGCCTTTCCTTTTCTCAGCCTTCCCTGGCCTCCTTCTTCTGCCGTACCAACAGGAGTTTTAGAAAATATTGACTTGTTCTATTATTCTCATTACTTTGACGTTCTCTATTTTTTTCCTTCAGTAATTTTATTATTTGCATTGTTTTTGTAACCACACTTACCAAAATTATTTAGACATAATTCTACATGCATATGAATTCAGTCCTGCTGTAGGCTGAATGTTTGTGTCCCCCCAAAATTCATATCTTGAAACCTAATTTCCATAGAAGCTGGGGCCTTTGGGAAGGGACTGCACAGGTCAGAGTTCTCCCCACCACCGTGTGAGGACAGAGCTGGAAGGGGTCATCTATAAACCAGGACGTGGGCCCCTCACTAGTCATAGCATCTGCTGTTACCTCGACCTTGGACTTCCCAACATCCAGAACTGTGATAAATAAATTTCTGTTGTTTATCAGCCCCCAAGTCTAAGGTATTTTGTTATAGTACTGAGAATAGACTAAGACAAGCTCCAGTGGCAGCTTCTTTATAACATCACTACCTTATTTGTCAGCTTTGCATGCTTAATCTCTCTCTCCCTGGCTTATTACCTTCCTGAGTGGTTTCTAAGGACGAGTACATCGGTCATATATTCTCTAAGTTGGTGTGACCCTGCTCCCCTCACCTGGAAATTGCAGCTTTTCAGAGAAGGGCATCCTTGTGTCTCAAACTTTTCCTTTCAAAATTTTCTAAACATTTCTATTTATTTCATGTCATTTAACATTGAAGAAAAATCTGAGGTTGGCCCAATTTTTTTTCTTTGTAGGTAACTTGTTTATTCTATGATAGTAGCATTCTTTGTTCTTGAAATAATATTGTCACCAGGTATGACTAGCATATGAATAAACTATATGACTAGACTATAACTAGTTTGTTTCTTTTTGTTAATTTTGCCTAAGACTTGGTAAATTTTTTGATGCATAAATTCAGATCTTCCCTAAATTGTCGGGAATTTTTATATTATATTTTTTTCATATATCTTTGAAAATGTTTTTGTTTCTCTTATTTTGTCCTCTTCTTCAAGAATGCTGATTCTAATATAGCATTATTAAATCTCCACTGTCTGCCTTTCATCCATCATATAATTTCTGATTATGTCCACGTCTTTGTTCTCTTTCTCTGCATTATGGGTGATTTTTATCAAAACAATCTACATCATATAACTCAATTGTTACATCTCTTATCATTTTTGTTCTTGCTTCTAATTAATACTATAAACTCTGAAGCTAAAATTATTCCTCTTCTACCTTTTAAAAAAGCTCCTGTAACACTTTTCTTCTTAACCTATGATCTTGTCATTTTATTTTCTCTGATTCCACCTTTCAAAAAATCCTGGGTAAGTATAGTGTTTTTTGGTTCCTTATGGTAAATGTTTCAATGATTTCTCATTCATTGTTTGCATGGCTTATTTATTTCCTTCTTTAATGTTTTAATTAAAGTTAATTTGCATGTTATTTTTGTTTGCTTTGCTGTGTACTTCAATTTACTCAGGGCAGTGCAGCCAAATCATTTCATTAAACTGAACAATGGCTGCTTTGTGGACTGCTTTCTATTTACCTGGGCCCTGTTGGTTTATATCATCAGCTCAGCCCTTTAGCGTCCTGAGAGAGGTGGGGAAGGTAGCTGAGGCCATGACAGTCTCATAAAGAGAACTCACTGTGGAGTATACTTACATTTATAAAGCAAATGTATTTCACATGGCCTAGTTTCTTGTAGTTTCAGGTTTAGCCTAACTTCTTAAAAGTACATATAAAATGTTAACCTTACAAAAAAGACAGGAAATTTCCCCAGGCTAAAAGTCTCTGTTGTAAGGTAAAGAATTGTAGCACGGCAACGTTAGTGGCTAAAGGATAGACAGGTTACTGATTGATATGAAACATACTAGAAAATTGCTGTAAGGAGAGAGAATGTTTGTTAAGATCAAGCTTTTGTTGGTGGATCGACTTAATGTCCTGCAAATTGCATTATGGAAAGTCACCTTGTCTATTTCACTGATGATGTTACTAGTTTTCCATTGTTAACCATAATTCTGCCAATATCTTTGTGTCTTTGTAATGGTTAAATCAACTAAATTCTCTTGTAAAACTTCCTTGTCTTTACAGTAAAAGGGAGAGGCTAACTTTGAAGGGGCTGCCACTTTCAGTTTTGCTTCTCCTAATGGAGACATTATTGAAATGCAGTCCGTCTTGGCCTCTGTGCATACATAGTGCTTGAGTATTCACATAATTCTTTTCTTTGTATCCATTACACAGGGAAAAGAGGTGTAACAACTCACTTATATTTTTAAGTTTTCCTTGACTTCATTCAAATTGCAGTACTAGAAACAAACTTTGTCCATGAGCTTTTCTATTTGGATGAGCTCCACTATGGGTGCACCATGTGGCTTTGTCTCCTTTCTGCTCCTTGGGAGCTGGCGTTGTCCCTGTGGTTCTGAACACACTCTCAATTTGAGGTGATCCAGTTACAGTACTTGCTAAAAGCTCTGCTTTCTATAGTCATTCTCATTACTTCAAGGTGAAGAAATGGCTGTCAATACAGTAATCGCCAAAGATCTCTTGGTTTGCTCTTTCTTCAGACCTTACCCTAAGATCACCCTGTTTCCTTCTCTCCCACTCAGTGTCCATCCACACCAAAGAAATCCTGGGCCATGTTAGAAAAATCTGTACCATGAACTTCCTTCCAACTCACCAGTATGGTCTGGGGATGCTATGAACCCAGTGGGACAGCCACAGTTCTCTTCCCACCTCCCCACAACCTCTAATTCAGAGTCATTGGTTGGATTTGTTGGAATTCCTTTATCTCTTTCTCACAAGGCTGCACAGGGGAGTTATCTGCTGACTCCTGGTGTCTTTCTGGAGTTTGGCGGGGCCTGCTCTTTCTCCAGAAGTAACCATGAGCAGTGGTTGGTGGATGCTGGACGTGGTTAGTACCATTCCCTTGTTTCTGCTCTGAGGGAAGTTTTAGCGTTTTCCCTTTATTGATATTCTCCCTTTATTCTCTTCTTTATTGATATTTTGGTCAGTTTCTGGGACAGAGATGTAGAGGCTCATTTTCATTTCATTCACCCATTTCATAAGTATTTACTGAGTGTTTAATAGCCCCCAATCACAGTGAACTGGACAGTGCTGTCTTCACCTATCTTCTCTTAGTTCCAAACCCACCCTTTGTGATCCTAGGTCTAGGACCCTACAAACCACAGTAGGCTCCCCCACAAGCTCTTCCAACAGAGGGTACTAGAAAGAGTCTATAAGAAAGAGATGCCACCTGCCTCTTCCTGTTTGCTCTTCTGTCAGCATCGCCACAGCAATGGTTTTTACCTGACAGTAACAGTTTGTTACAGCTTCCACCCCAGACTCCCCAACCAGCCTGATCATACTCCCCACCCCTACCCTCCATCCCTCCCACCAAGAGATAACAGCTCCAGCCAGCTAGCACCCCCATGCTCTGGGTCTCTTCTGCTAAGCTTCATGGTACTCTTTTCTAAGCTGCCGAGGCACCAGCAGCAGCCAGGTAACATGCTCTCCATGGAGATCTGGTCTCAGGTCTACAGGACTCCTCCTGCAGACTTTGAGGTTCCAGTACCCCTAAACTCCTTCCTTCCTTTCCCAGCCCTAAGGGTGGTCACTGCTTCCTGTGGTTACTATACCTGTGGCACCTCAGTGTTGCCATCTTTGCCTTTTCAGTCCTCCAATGCCTATTTACCCAACTCTTTGTGTTAAATTCCTTCTGTTAAAATGACTGGCATTGGTTGTTTTTCTGACTAGACCATGACTGATGCAGAGACAGAGCAAGCCCTCACAGAGCTTGTCTGTACCAGTCTTGTAAAGGATACAGACCAGTAAATCAATGAATATGACACAAGATATCATGTGCCTTGGTAAAATAAACACAGGGTGCAATGGAGGCTCAGAAGAGGAAAACCTAATCTACACTTTAGGAGAGCCAAGAGATGATGTAGCATCTATCTGAAACCCACAGGTAGGTAGGAGTTTGTTAGGGAATGGAGAAAGGAAAAAAGGGTGTTCTGGGTAAAGTCTCAAAGCAAGAGAGAACAGGGCCTGTTTGAGTCCCATGGATAAGAAAAACAGAGTAGTTGAGACCCAGAGGTAAGATAGCACATGGTGTGGCTGAAAATCTTTACTGTGTTGCTAGAACACATGTGTGAGGTTGAGAGGGGCAGGCAGTAAGTCTGGAGAGTTGAAATAATGTCAGATCAGGAATAACCTTATTGTGATCCATTTTAAGAAGTTTGAGGACAATTCAGAGCCACTGAAGAGTGATTTGATCAGATTTTCATTTTAGGAAGATGGATTAGACGGATTGGAAGGAGGGATGACTGGAGTCAGGGAGACTAGGGAGAAAGTTGCTCCATTTATTCACGTGAGAAATGTTGGTAGCCTAAATTAAGGTAGAAGAGGTGGGACAGAGGAAAGAAGATCATTTGAGAGACACAAAGAAGTTAGAAACAACAAGATTTAGGTACAGTTTGGAGAGATAGGTCAGACAAAGAGAGAAATTGGGGACTTGTTCATTCAATAAATACTTCTTGATTCAAACGTGGGAACTTCAAAAAGTTCATGGAAAGATTGGTGTTATCTTTTAATTGCATTTTTTTCCACTAACTTTTTGAAGTACCCCCAAATATATTAGGAAGTGTTACAAATATGTCAATGAACAGATGACACTCAGACTTTTGGAGACACTTCATGGATGAGATGGTGCAGCTCACTGAGTCAGGAGCATCTCTGATGTCAGACGGGGGCCTCGTTCATAAGTTACTCCCACCTCTGTCAGTTCTATAGCTGGTGGGACTCTGGGGTGCTCCCCACAGTATGTGAATTCTTAGGGACGTTTACCGTTTACAAGTTTTTCTTAACCTTGAACGTTGTCTTTGCTTTTCACCGTATTGAACAAGCTGAGAATTAGAGCACTTTTTTCACTATTTATAAAATAATTTATTTTCTCGAAAGCTTTACTAAGAAAAAATACATTATTGAAGATTATGTAGATGAGGGCTTTACATCATTCATTCCACAGCAAAGAACGTTAAAATCCCTGTTAGATATTTCTATTCTCTAAATATCTCACTTGCATAATGTCAACATTAAAAAGTCTTTACCTCAAACTTTTCCTCCCATTCTCCCCTTCCCTTCCACCATGCTCATCCTCCTAGATTCCACGCACTCCCCCCAGGGGAGAAAACCTCACTCTCCCCTTTATTAAGAGAAATTTACTTTGTATCCAGCTTCTACCTCAACACTTGCACACCCAACCCAATTACGGTGCTCAAAAAATATAGGGACCTTCAGTAAAAAGGAGCTATCCTCCTTAGCAGGCAACCAAAGTGATGAATGACCATTCCCCTCGTGATCCCCCCCCACCATTACACAAGAATCCCCCCCAAAAGCAGTAGGGGGACAGTGGTGAGTTTGAAGGGTCTATGGGAAACCCAGGTGGAGACATCAATGTACAGTTGGGTATGAGATCTGCAGCTCAGCAGAGATCTGGGCTGGCAACACTGAAACCATTCATACAAAGATGGCAATTGGAAACTTGACACACTATTCTTTCATCATATCCTCCATCCCCCCACCCCCCTTTTAAAATTCTCTATGGCAGAGATAAGATAGGTTTTCATCTCTTTTTCCTTCTTCTTCCTCAATACAGAAGTAGGCTGTAATCTGTAGCCTGCCTTACAGTCATGCGTGGCCACTTGACTGAGTCTGCCAATGGGGTTCAAGCTAAAGTGATGAGCACCACTTCCAAGACTGGTCCCTAAAAATCTCTTAAGTCCATTTCTCAGTATTCTTTGCCCTTCTGTCATCTTGAGGAAGCAAAGCATGTAACCTTGGAAGTCACATTTTTAAAAATTTTAATTAATCAATACACAACATAGTTGATTTTCATGTCCCTTTACCAATTCTTCCTTTTCCTCCCTCCATCTCCCCACCCCCATCAACATCATATCTATTCACTTGTCTTAACAAACTCAAGGAATTATTGTGATTGTTGTGTCTTTTTCCCCCTCACCCCATTTATTTGTTTGTATATTTCTTTATTTATTTTTATTAGCTCCCACAAATAAGTGAGAATGTGCAGTATTTCTCTTTCTGTGCCTGGCTTATTTCACTTAACATGATTTTCTCTAAGTCCATCCATGTTGCTGTGAATGGTAGTATTTCATTTTTTTTTTATAGCCGAGTAGTATTCTATTGTATAGCTATACCACATTTTACTTATCCACTCATATGACAGTGGGCATTTAGGCTGGTTCCAACTCTTGGCTATTGTAAATAGTCCCACAATAAACATGGGAGTACAGGTATCCCTCCAATATAATGATTTCCATTCCTCTGGATATATACCTAGCAGTGGAATAGTTGGGTCATATGGTAGATCTATCTGTAATTGTTTGAGGAACCTCCATACCATTTTCCATAAAGACTGCACCATTTTGCAGTCCCACCAACAGTGTAGGAAGGTTCTTTTTTCTTCACATCCTCACTAGCATTTATCATTCTCAGTCTTTTGGATATTAGCCATCCTAACTAGAGTGAGATGGTATCTCAGTGTGGTTTTGATTTGCATTTCCTAAATGCTGAGTGATGCTGAGCATTTCTTCATGTGTCTGTTGGTCATTTGTATGCCTTCCCTTGAGAAATGCCTATTCAGCTCACTTGCCCATTTTTTAAATTGGGTTACTTGTGTTTTTTTGCTGTGAAGTTGTTTGAGTTTCTTGTATATTCTGGTTATTAATCCTTTGTCAGATATATATTTTGCAAATATTTTCTTTCACTTTGTTGCTTGCCTTTTTTCTCTGTTAATTGTTTATTTTGCTGTGCAGAAGCTTTTTAGTTTGATATAATCCCATTTGTTTATTTTTCCTTTGGTTGCCTGTGCTTTTGGGATCATATTCATAAAGTCTGTACCCAATCCTACTTCCTGGAGTGTCTGCCCTGTGTTTTCTTTAAGGAGTTTTATTGTTTCAGGACTTATATTTAATTCTTAATCCATTTTGAGTTGATTTTGGTATATGGTGAGAGGTATGGGTCTAGTTTCATTCTCCTACATATGAATGTCCAATTTTCCCAGCACCATTTACTGAAGAGGCAGTCTCTTCCCCAGTGTGTAGTGTTGGTGCCTTTGTCAAAGATCAGATGGCTGTAGGTGTGTGGGTTGATTCTGGATTCCCTATTCTGTTCCATTGGTCTCTGTGTCTATTTTTATGCCAGTACCATGCTGTTTTGGTTACTATGGCTTTGTAGTATAGATTAAAGTCAGATAGTGTTATGCCTATGGCTTTATTTTTTTTTTTTGCTCAGGATTTCTTTGGCTATTCATGGTCTTTTGTTATTCCATAGAAATGTTAGGATTGTTTATTCCAACTCTGAGAAAAATGTCATTGGAATTTTGATGGGGATTGTGTTTAATCTGTAGATCACTTTGGGTAGTATGGACATTTTCACCATGTTAATTCTTCCAATCCTAGAGCATGGGCTATCTTTCCATCTTCTTGTGTCCCCTTTAATTTCTCTCAATAGTGGTTTGTAGTTCTCATCACAGAGATTTTTCACACTCTTGATTAAATTTATTCCTAGGCATTTTTTTTTTTTGAGGACTATTGTAAATGGGCTAGCTTTCTTGATTTCTTTTTCTGCTAGTTTATTGTTGGAGTACAGAAATGCTACTGATTTTTGCATATTGATTTTGTATCCTGCAACTTTGCTGAAATCATTTATTAACTCTAGGAGTTTTTTCTAGACTTCTATATATGGTATCACATCATCTGCAAACTGGGACAGTTTGATTTCATCCTATCCAATCTGGATTCCCTTTATTTTCTTCCCTTTCCTGATTGCTCTGGCTAGTACTTCAAACATTATGTTGAATAGGAGTAGCTAGAGTGGGCATCCTTGTCTTGTTCCTGTTCTTAAGTGAAAAGCTTTCAATTTTTCCCCATTCAGGATGATATTGGCAGTGGGTTTATCATATATGGCTATAACTGTGTTGAAGTACTTTCCATCTATACCTAACTTATAGAGAGCCTTTATCATGAACAAATGTTGAATTTTGTCAAAAGCTTTTTCAGCATCTATAGAGATGATCATATGGTTTTTGTCTTTGATTTTATTGATGTGGTGTATCACATTTATTTATTTGTGTATGTTGAACCAACCTTGCATCCCTGGGATGAATCCCACTTGATCATGGTGTATAATTTTATGTATGTGTTGCTGTATTCTATTAGCTAGTATTTTATTGAGGATTTTTGCATCTATATTCATCAAAGATGTAGTTTTCTTTTTTTGTTCTATCTTTGTCTGGTTTTGGTATCAGGCTGATATTTGCTTCATAGAATGAGTTTGGGAGAATTGCCCCTGTTTCAATTTTTTGGAAGAGTTTGTAGAGGATTGGTATCAATTCTTCTCTGAAGGTTTGGTAGAATTCTGTAGTGAAGCCATCTGGTGCTGGGCTTTTCATTTTTGGGAGACTGCTGATAACAGCTTCAATCTCTTTGATTGCTTTTGATCTGTTCAGAATTTCTATATCTTCTTGGCTCAGTCTTGGTAGTTTGTATGTGTCCAAAAATTTATCCATTTCCTCCAGATTTTCAAATTTGTTGGCATATAGTTGTTTATAGTAGTGTCTAATAATTCCTTGTATTTCTGCAATATTGGTCGTAATAGCACCTTTATCATTTCTAATTTTTGTTATTTGTATCTTCTCTCTTTTTTTAGTTAGTCTTGCTAATGGTTTGTCAATATTTATCTTTTCAAAACACCAACTTTTTGTTTCATTGATCAGGTTTTGGTATGATGTATCATTATTTTCAATACATTTTTGATTTCCTGTTTAATTTCTTATTGGACCCATATGTCATTAAATAGAATGCTGTTTAATTTCCATGTGTTTGTATAGTTTGCAGAGTTTCATTTGTTATTGATTTCTGGTTTTAATCCATTGTGGTCTGAAAAAATACATGGAATAACTCCAATTTTTTTGAATTTGTTGAGACATGATTTGTTATCTAACATATGGTCTATCCTGGAGAATGTTCCATATGCTGATGAGAAGAATGAATATTCTGAGGTTGTAAGGTGAAATGTTCTGTAGATATCTGCCAAGTCCAACTGCTCTAAAGTGTTTAGATCTTGTGTTTCTTTGTTGGTTTTTTCCTAGATGATCTGTCCAATATTAAGAGTAGGGTGTTCATGTCCCCTACTATTATGATATTAGTGTCTATTTCTGTTTAGGTCTAATAGTGTTTGCTTTATAAATCTGGCTGCTCTGATGCTGGGTGCATATATATATTTATGATTATTATGTCTTTTGGTTGAGAAGATCCTTTTATCATTATATAGTGGCCTTCTTTATCTTTTTTTATGGTTTTTGGTTTAAAGTCTATTTTGTATGATATGAAAATAGCTACTCCAGCTTGTTTTTCATTTCTATTTGCATGGCATATCTTTTTCCATCCTTTCACTCTTTACAGGTGAGGTGAGTCTCTTGAAGGCAGCATATTGTTGGGTCCATATTTTTAATCCAATCAGTCAGTCTGTATCTTTTGAGTTATTATTGAAAGGTGTTGATTTAGTCCTGACATTTTATTGATTTTTGTTGGGATATTTTAAGTATCTTTTGTTCCTTTCTTTCTGATTTACTGTTTGTCTTCTGTGTTTGTTGGTGTCTTGGGGTGGTAGATAAAATTTTTTTTCTTTTTATTGTTAGCATTTTAATTTTACTGGTGGGTTTTGTTCTTTCTTGAGTATTCGTGGTAGTGATAGTTGTTTTTCAGGTACTAGACCCAACACTCCCTTGAGAACTCCTTGTAAGGTTGATCATGTGGTAGTGAACTCTTGCAGGTTTTGTTTGTCTGGGAAATATACTATTTGACCTTCACTTCAGAAAGATGGTCTTGCTGGGTAAAGTATTCCTGGCTGGCAATTTCTGTCTTTTAGTATTTTGAATATATCATCCCATTCTCTTCTGGCTTTTAGGGTTTCTGATGAAAAGTCTGATGTTAGTCTGATAGGGGCTTCCTTATAGGTAACTTGGCACTTCTCTCTTAGAACTTTTAAGATTCTTTCTTTGTCTTTGAATTTTGCCAATTTGACTATAACATGTCTTGGAGAGGACCTTTTTGGGTTGCACATGTTTGGGGATCTTTGAGCCTCGGGATTCTGAAGATCTGTCTCTCCTTACATCTGGGAAGTTCTTTGCTATTATTTCATTAAATATGTTTTCAATGCTATTTCCTTTTTCCTCTCCTTCTGTAATACTCATGATTCAGATATTTGAGGACATAAGGTTGTCTGTTATCTCTCTTAGATTTTCTTCAATTTTTAAAATTCTTTCTTCTTTTTGTCTGCCTGTGTTATTTCAAACAGGCCATCTTCAAGGTCAGAAATTCTTTCTTCTGCTTGTTCTAGCCTGCTGGTTAAGCTCTCGATGTGTTTTTTTTTTTTTTTTTAATTTTTTTTTTTTGAATGAATCCTTCAGCTCCACAAGCTCTGCTACATTCTTTTTCAGGGCATTGATTTCTTTGTGCATTTCCTCTTTCAGGTCCTGCATAACTTTTCTCTTTTCATTGTGTTGTCTGAGTCTTCTTGTATCTCATTTAGTTTCCTTAGGACTGTTTCTCAAAATTCCTTGTCAGTCATTTAAAGGACTGCCTGTTCTATAGGACCTAGAATTTGGGAGTTGTTATATTCCCTGATCTTCCAGATGGGAAACTGGATGCTCCCTGGAGAAAGAATCATGAGGAAAGTGTGGTAGTTACTAATCTAGTCTGGAGTTCACCAGGTGATATTATCTATCAGGTAAAGCAACACCTCCCATTCTACTTTCATGGTGTCCTACTTTCTCAGATTTTCATTTATCTAGTATCTCTCCATTGGTGTTTAGTCATTGTGGCAGAGGCTTTCATGATCCACTTATTCCACCCTGGTGTCTGCAGCAGTGACAGGGAGTTTTGCTGATGCTCAGCTGCTTGTTGCTGCCTTGGAGCCTGGTGGTGGGGTGGTGGTTTGGGCCTCTCAGGGGTGGAGACTCACCTGGCCTGGATCCCGTGGGGGCTGCTGGGCTGGAGCTGCTGCCTCAGGCCCTGGGGGTTGGTGGTTTGGGAGCAGGGACTCCAGAAGTCACATGTTGAAGATGGTACGGTCACAACATGGAAGGAACTTGGTCATCATTACATCAAGAAGAGTCACCTGTTAATCAGGATCACCTACATTGAGCTTTATATGAGTGTGAAATAAAATTCTCTTCTATCAAGCTACAAAGATCAGTGGTTTATCTCACATAGGACCTGACATTACCTTAACTTATTGGTCATATGAACTAGGTTACATTTGTCATCACAGGTAACTGTTTCTAGTACCATGAGAGCAAGACCTAGTTCAGATCAGTTTCCATGGCTATGAGGGAAGGTGGATGGGAGGAGAGAAACACTGTATTAACAAAACTTAGTAGGAGAATAGCAGGGATGTGGCAGGACATTAGATCTCTATAATTTATTCATTCACTCAACACAGGTTCAATGGGCTAAGTGTCCATGTGCAAATTACTACACTAGATTCTATGGTAAACACAAAAAATAAGGCATCAAGTTATTTTAAAGACTAAATTAAAATCTAGTAAAGAAGACACAGATCTCAACAATAAATTTAAATAAATTATTAATTTAAAGATATACCTGCTGTTGCATACATTTATCAAAATATTATTTTAATGTGATCGTCAACTAACTTCTGAATGTTAAATGCAACTTCATCATCTGAGCCATTAATTCAGATAATTAAAAACATCTATATTTTATTTATTTCAAATATTTATTTATTCAAATATTTAATTTTACCCTCCAGTCTAGCTATTAATAATAAATCAAACAGACAATTTGAGTATACCTATCTATTTCTCTCTGTATATATTAAGGTCATAGGCATTGTCACACAACTGCACAGATCCATAATTTATACCATACCTACTTTATGATTGGGGATAAAAGTGGGCAAAAAGAAAGGGAAAATACCTTGAAGTTGAGCAGCTAAATTTGTAGCTAAAGAGACAGAGACACAACATTTAAGTTTGAAGCTTTATCCAAAGTCAAGTAGTGTAATAGTGGAAATGCCGAGGGCCTCATGACAAAGGCAATATCATTGCAAGGTAAAACTAGCTGTGAAGACACTGGTGCAAACCAAGTCTTGAACAAGCTCTTGAAGGTAGTTTGGGGGAAGATCTTCCAGATGGGAAACTGGATGCTCCCTGGAGAAAGAATCATGAGGAAAGTGTGGTAGTTACTAATCTAGTCTGGAGTTCACCAGGTGACATTATCTATCAGGTAAAGCAACACCTCCTGTTCTTATTCCAAACTCTATCACCCTTGTCCATAGGCATCCAGGCCAGGTATTACTAGCTTCCACCTGAGAGAGTCCAGTTTCCCCCAAAGAATGCTTTATGGAGGGTAGGAGATCTGTGTTCTGGTTGTGTCTTTATAGCTTCTCTGTCATGTGACTAGGATAAAGGATGTGAGGACTCAGATGGTTAGTATGAAAAGTGTGTTCAGTTATTTTCCAAAAAATAGGAGGCTGCATCTGATGGAATTTTACTTTTTTCCATAATTCCCCAAATCTTTAGTTAAGTCTATAGATCTTCTGAAATATTAGGGCTAATTAGATTTCATGTGGCAACTAGTAAAGGATCTGTGTTCTGTATCCTGTGACATGGGAGTAAAACAGACAACTTGCTCATTTTCTCAGGCAGGAGGGATCGCCAGGTGGGATTTGAGTTACATTTGGTGAACTGTTCTGAACAGTTCAGATTAAGGTGCAATCTTCCATGTCATTTCAAATTAAATCCCCACCCTAGAATGGTCCAGAATTGCATCCTGACCATGGTGGTTAAACTTTTGGACACACAGTAGAAGAAAATCAAAATATGACAAGATGTTACTGAAGACTCTGCCTCAGTTTCAAAAGGGAAATTATAAAAACTACTCTGAGGTCAGCCCTGTTAGCCTTGGAAAAGGTGCAAAATGGCTGTGGAATCACAAAATATACATGTGTGTTTTTTAAGGGATTAGAACAAAACTTTATAGGTGTCCATAGGAAAGCAAGTGAATCCATAATTTCCATGTCAGTGACGTCCAATTTAATGGGAAGTACCCCAAACTATGCAGGTGACACACACAATTTGCTAGAATTGAATTTCTGTTCATCAGGAAAGAGTCATAGCAAGAAACAGAATTCACTGCAGATGGTTTAAATGAAGAGAAATGCATGAGGGATGACTGCAGAGAGGTAGGCTGGCTGCAGGGGACAGAGAAGGGATGAGGGATTACCTGGAGGCCAACAACAGTGGGAATCTGTTCCCTCCCCTAGGGCTGAAGCAACCTAAGGAGGGAAGAGTGTTCATAGAGCCCCTTGGGGGTGGAACAGTGGGGGAGGGCCCCCCATGGGAGCAATACCATGAGGAGAGGCCACAAGCCATGATGGAGTGCCAAGGCTGGCGGGGAGAGAGGAAGGCACAGCCTGACCTCTCTCTTTATCCCTTTCCAATCTCCTGCTGATATTCCCATTGGCTGAACCCAACCAGAAACCATCTGGAAAGAGAGCCTGGGCTCATAGAGGACATGGAGCGGAGCAGAGAAGGGTTGTTTGAGGAGAGGAGTTGGCAGATGGAGAATCATCACATAGGGCTGCTATCTGGTATGAAGTTCTGCTTTGCAAAAGAAAAAAATTCAGTACTCTCCAATGTGTGGGTTTGGGACAAATTATTCCAGCAGGCACATGCTAGGAAAGAGTGGCCGGCAGGAATCACAGCTCAGAAGGAGCTTGTGCAAGGCCCCTGGCTTGACCATGGAAAACAGGCTGGTGTACTTCTGGGCAGATGCTCCATTGGGTTTGTGGCCAGGCTTCTGATGTCACATGGC
Source organism: Galeopterus variegatus (assembly GCF_000696425.1). NCBI lineage: Eukaryota > Metazoa > Chordata > Mammalia > Dermoptera > Cynocephalidae > Galeopterus > Galeopterus variegatus. The sequence continues at coordinate 73,170 of NW_007729857.1, forward strand.
ACCAGTCTGCAGCTAACACTTTGTTATTTCCAGGCTGGACCGTTGCCCTGCTTGGCAGAGTCGTACAGGCTTCTTCCTAAGTGCACGTGTGCCCCACTCACTGCCTTGCAACTGTGGTGGGGGAAAGCCGATGGCCGCAGGCATTACTTCCAGTAGGTTTGGAAAACTTGACTTTCCTTTACAGTCTGGAAAGCTCTCTTAATAGGTTATGTCCCACATGGGGCCGCACCAGTCTGTCCATATCGTCAGAACTTAAGGAGAAGGCGAAATTCATTTTATCTGCAGAGTGGACCTTAGTCTTGCTGGGAAAGTTCTCTGGGTTTGTGGAGGTCACTGAGGCTGCAATTCTCCATCCTTTGTCCATCTCCCTAAGGGAGAACAATGTGCTACTCTTAGGAGGTCAGAATCCTTTAGGGATGTTTCTCACCACCTTCACATCCCAGGTCATAAAGCCACTTCTACCATTTTAACAACTCTTTTGCTGTCCACATGGCCACCATATGTCTCCCCTGAGTTACTGCAGCAGCCTACGCACTGGCTGTGGTATCTCTGCTGTGCCTCTCTCCCTTCTTCTCCATGTTGCAACTGGAGAGATCATTCCAAAATGCAAATTCATAAAATCAAGTCCTTGCACAAAACCCTTCAGTGGTTCTCCATTGCCCTCAAGAAAAGTCCAAAATTCTCATGAATTTTGCTTTATCATCTGGCCGCTACCTACCCTTATTCTTGTTGTCCTCCAGCATCAGCTCTCCACCCAACATGCACGCACACACACACACACACACACACACACACACACACACACCATCTACCTCTAGGTTTCAACTCTACCAGACATCCTATACTCTTCTTTAAGATAAATGGCCACTTCCATTTTTTGACTTGGGGTACCATGATGCTTCTATCCCCCTGGATTTCCTTTAAAATATCTTGGAAGAAAACTTCCTGAAATGTTTGCTACAAATGAAGTGTGTGATTTTCTCATTAGTTTCTTTCTTTTAATCATCCTCAAAGGAGTCTCATGAGTCATGCTTAGGATTTACCAGAGATGCATAATAATGCAGCCCGTCTCTCAATTTAGCAACACTCCTGGGATTGCTCCATCTCTTACTGCCAGGCACAGATGCAGTGCCTGAGATCAGATACCAAGGTAGAGGCCTGGAGACCATGCTGTCTTGTTGATGACTCCAAGGGGAAGGGGAGGCCTGAGTAAAGTGATGTGCTCAGGGAGGTTTCTTAAGTGTGGGCAGAAAAAGGAGGTTAGAATGTCAGGATGCTGGGTTTATATTGACCTTTTATTTGATTGTTATTGAATGTGTACACAGAAAGTAAAAGTTCTTTATGAAATAAAGAGGGGAAATTATTTTTTTTAATATACCATGACAGCCAACCACTGCTTCACAGAAAAAAATTTGGGGGGAACCTCAAAAAATTTTTTTAATTATTTTTTTAAAAGATAAATATAAAACCTTCTGGGGCCAGGCACTGTTCTAGGTTCTGGGGATAGAGAAGGAAACAAAAACAGACAATGTCTGTGGATTGTGAGAAAGTAAACAAACAAGGAGTGACACAAGATTTCGTCAGGAAGGGTAAGCTGCAGTGGAAAGAAAGCCAAAGTAACGTGACAGTGTGTGACGGGGTGGGGCATGATCACGAAAAGCCTCCCTGAGGAAATGAAGTTTGTACAGAGACTTCATTGAAGTGAGGGAGCAGGATGTCAAAATATTTAGAGAAAGAGCATGCTAAGAAAGGGGACAGCAGGAGCCAAAGGCCCCATTGTGCTCAAGGAACAACAGGGAGGCCAGTATGGCACGAGCAAGTGTTGGAAACAAGACCAGAGAATAGCACAGCTGAGCTCTGCAGGCCTTGGGCACCACACTAAGGATTTTGGGTGCTTCTGGTTCAAGGGAAGCTCATGGAGGGTTGAGAGCAGGGAAAGTAATACTTTCAGAGGATTGCTCTGGCTTCTGTGAGTGGAGAAGTAACTGCTGGGAGAAGAGAGGAGACTAGCAGCAGGGACACAACAAGGAAGATACTATGGTTGTCTGTGCAAGATATTAATGTAGCTTGGACTGAGATGTCAATGACGTGGAATAGGAGAAGTGGTTAGAATCAGAATGTATGCTGAAATTAGGTGGGTAGGATTTTCTGTTGAATTGGATGAGGGTATGAAAGAAGTGAGTGAATAACCCAAAACATGTGTCCTGAGCAAATAGGTGGTGGTGTTGCCATTGTCAGGGAGAACACAACAGAATCTGCAGAACTGGACTGAAAATTCAGAATGTGCTCTGGACACTTTAAGTCTCAGAAGCCTATTAGATATGAAAGTAGAAATGTTGACTGGGCAGTTGTACATTCAAATCGGAAGTTTGAGCGAGAGATTGGGACTGCAGATTTTAACTCAGGTAAATTCAGGCACTGTATAATCATTTAAATGATGGGTTTTACTTTTAAACAAGTATAAAGGTAGACAGAGAACAGAAGTCTGAAGTGTTAGATCAGGAAGAAGTCCTCACAGGGAACTTGTAATGAATGGCCAGTATGGTAGAAGACACATGGCTGTGAAGAATTCTAGAAGCCATGTAAAAAATGTTTTCATCCATTGTTCTGAGTTCCTGGTTTTATGCCACTACCATGTTGTTTTGTTATAATAGCTTTGTAATATAATTTGGAATTGGGTAGTGTTATGCCTCCAGCTTTATTTTTTTTTTTTGCTAAGGATTGCTTTGGTTATTTGGGGGTCTTTTGTTATTCCATATGAATGTTAGGATTGCTTTTCTTCTTTTATTTTCTTTTATTTTAATTTATCAATATACGATGTAGTTGATTTTCATGTCCCTTTAGCAATTCCTTCTTTTCCCCATTCCCTTCTACCCCCAGCCATCAACATCATATCTGTTCACTTATCTTAACAAGTTCAAGGAATTACTGTGATTGTTGTGTCTTCTAGGATTGCTTTTTCTATTTCTGTAAAGAACGTCATTGGTATTTTGATGGGGATTGCATTGAATCCGTTGATTGCTTTGGGTAGAATGGACATTTTCACAATGTTAATTCTTCCCATCCAAGAGCATGGTATGTCTTTCCACCTTTTTGTGCCCTCTTTAATTTCTTTCAGTAGAGTTTTGTAGTTCTTATTGTAGAGATCTTTCACCTCCTTGGTTACAGAATAGAAAACCTTGGAATCAACCCACATACTCATAGTCAACTGATCTTTGACAAAGGCAACAAAAACATACATTGGGGAAAAGACTGACTCTTTGATAAATGGTGCTGGAAAAATTGGGCATCCATATGTAGAAGAATGAAACTGGGCCTATACCTCTCACCATATACCAAAATCAACTCAAAATGGATTAAAGACTTAAATATAAGACCCCAAACCATAAAATTGCTAAAGGAAAACATAGAGGAAAAACTCCAGGAAGTAGGACTGGGCAAAGACTTTATGAATAAGACCCCAAAAGCACAAGCAATGAAAGAAAAATAAACAGATGGGATTATATCAAACTAAAAGGTTTCTGTGCAGCAAAGGAAACAATCAACAAAGGAGAAAGACAACCTGAGGAATGGGAGAATATATTTGCAAACTATACATCTGACAAGGGTTTAATATCCAGAATAAACAAAGAACTCAAACAACTATACAGTAAAAAACCAAATAATCTAATTAAGAAATAGGCAAAGGAGATGAATAGACATTTTTCAAAAAAAGACATACAGTCAACCAACTGGTACATGAAAAAATGCTCAGTGCCACTAGTCATTAGAGAAATGCAAATCCAAACCATATTGAGATATCGTCTCACCCCAGTTAGACTGGATATTATTAAAAAGACTGTGAATAACAAATGCTGGTGAGGATGCGGGGAAAGGGGAACAATAATGAACAACTCTTCTACATTGCTGGTGGAACTGTAAATTAGAGCAGCCATTATGGAAAACAGTATGGAGGTTCCTCAAACATCTACAGATAAACTACCATATGATACAGCAATCCCACTACTGTCTATGTATCCAAAGAAATGGAAATCATCACGTTGAAGGGACACCTGCATTCCCATGTTTATCGCAGCTCTATTTACAGTAGCCAAAATATGGAACCAACCTAAATGTCCATTGATGGATGACTGGATAAGGAAAATGTGGTATATATACACCATGGAATACTACTCAGCCATAGAAAAGAATGAAATTCTACCTTTTGCAGCAACATGGATGTGTCTAGAGAAAATTATGTTAAGTGAAATAAGCCAGATGAGGAAAGAGAAATACCACATGGTCTCACTTATAACTGGTTGCTAAGAGAGAAGGAAAGAAAGGCAGAAGGAAGGAAGGAAGGAAGGAAGGAAGGAAGGAAGGAAGGAAGGAAGGAAGGAAGGAGAAAGAAAGACAAGACCACAACAATTCGTTGAACTTTCGGAAGGAGAGAACAAACCTAAGGATACTAGAGATGGGGGGAGGGAGGGATAGGTTGGGTAAAGGGCATAAAGAAAAATCATGATTTGTAATAATGAATATGCTAATAATAATAAAAATGTTTTGAGGAGGAGGAAGTCAAAAAAGATGTTTTTATTATCATACCCATTAGCATGGCTATTATCCAAACTAAATAAATAACAAGCATTGGCAAGGATGTGAAGAAATTAGAACGCTTATGCTCTGCTGGTGGGATATAAATTAGTACAGCTGCTGTAGAAAACAGTGTGGTGATTCCTCAAAAAATTTCACATAGAATTGCCATATGATGCAGCAATCCCACTTCTGGATATACACCCAAAAGAACTGAAAGCAGGCAAGCAGACATTTGTATACGCGTGTTCACAGCAGCACTGTTCATAATGGCCCAGAGTTGGAAGCAAGCATCCATCGCAGATGAAGGTGAACAGAATGTGGTGTGCACGCATCCTCCCAGACAGGAGAAGACAAATCACCTTTCCTGCTCTCTACACAGCCTCTCGCTGTAACACTTTTGACGCCAGAATGTGGGGGTTGTTTCCCCACACACCAAACAGTCCTCCTGCAGACACCAGCTGGGTGTCCTCCACATCAATTGGTGACACTATCGGCCTGGAGATGGTATCAGATCTCACAGGTGGGCGGCTCTGTCCTACAAGACTGCCCCCACTTCGGATGCCAGTAGCAAGCACAGGTTGTCACCTGTATTTCTGACAGACCTGCTATAACTCTGGCTTCCCACACCCCCATCCTCAGGTTTGATTAATTTGCCAGAGCAGCTCACGGAACCCAGAGAAACACTTTACTGAGGTTCACCCATTTATTATAAAGGACGTTACAGAGGTGCCGATGAGCAGCCAGAGGGAAGAGATGTGCACAGTGAGGTACGGGGAAGGCGCACGGAGTGTCCATGCCCTCCCTGGGGGCACCACCCTCCAGGAACCTCCACACGTCCAGCTGTCTGAAAGCTCTCTGAACCCAGTCCTTTGGGGTTTGTATGGAAGCCTCATTATGTAAGTGTGACTGATTAAATCATTGGCCACTGGTGATCAATTCAACCCTTAGTCCCTCTCCCCTCCCTGAAGGTTGGGGGATGGGGCTGAACATCCCAACCTTCTAATCCTGCGTTGGTCTTTCTTGTGACCAGCCCCCATCCTGAAGCTACCTAGGGGCCCCCAGCCACAAAAGACACTCATACTCCAGTGATTCTAAGGTTTTTAGGAGCTTTTTTTGGCCGGAAAGTGGAGGAGAAGAAAAATCGAATATATATTTCATAGTATCACAAATACAATGGAATATTTACACTACAATGTGAATGAACCTTGACGACATTATGCTAAGTGAAATAAGCCAGTCGCAAAAAGACAAATACTGTATGATTCCATTTATATGAGGTAGTCAAGTTGATAGAGACCGTATTCGTTTGCTAGAGCTACCACAACAAAATGCCACAGACTGGATGGCTTACACAACAAACATCTATTTTCTAATAGTTCTGGATGCTGGAGGTCCAAGATCAAGGTGTTGGCAGGTTTGGTTTCTTCTGAGGCTCTCTCCTCGGCTTTCACTGTGTCCTCACATGGTCTTTTCTGTGTGCATGAGCATCCCTGGGATCTCTTCCTTTTCTTATAAGGACACCAGTCATATTGGATGAGGACCCCACCCTAAGAGTCTCATTTTAACTAAATGATCTCTTTAAAGACTTTATATCTAAATATAGTTACATTCTGAAATACTGGGGGTGGGAACTTCAACATATGAACTTAGGGAGGGGGAACATTTCAGCCCATAACAGAGATAGAAAGAATGGTGGTTTCCAGGTGCTGGGAAAAGGGGGAATGGGAGGTATTGTTTATCAGTTACGGAGTTTCAGTTTTGAGAGATGAAAAAGTTCTAGCAATGAATGGAGCTTGTGGTTGTACAACCGTGTGAATGCACTTAATGCCACTGAACTGCACATTTAAAAATGGCTAAAATTGTAAATTTTACACATATCTGAAAGGATTTTCTTTTCAACACATATGTGGGACAATTGGATATCTATAACATAAAAAAGATAAACTTAGATCTTTATCTCACATCCTATACAAAAATCAACTTAAAATGAATGATACTCCTAAATGTAAGAGCTAAAACGATAAAATCCCTAGAAACAAAACATGGGAGAAAATCTTATGACTTTGGGTGAAGCAAAGGTTTCTTAAATATGACATCAAAAGCATAATTCATATGAGAAAAAATTAATACTTTGGATTTTATCAAAATTAAAAACTTTTGTTCTTGAAAAGATACTGTTAAGAAATTTTTTAGGGCCGGCCCGGTGGCGCACTGCTGCAGTGCGCCGCTTGAGAGCGCGACGGCGCTCCTGCCCAGGGTTTGGATCCCACATACAGACCGGCTGCTCAGTGGCTGAGCGAGGTGCGGGTGCGACACTGAGGGTTGCGATCCCATTGCCGGACACAAAAAAAGACAAAAAGGAAAAAAAAAAAAAAAGAAATTTTTTAACTCACAGAATGAGAGAAAATGTTTGCAAATTACACATATGAAAAAGGATTTGTATCCTATAACTCAATAATAACAGGGTAAACAACCCAATTAAAAATGAGCAAGAGAATTAAATAGACATTTCGTCGAAGAAGACATATGTGGCTGGTCTGTAGTGAGTGGTCTCAATTGACTGATCACGATCAGTTACAGATCAAACTCCTTATTCTGCTCTCTCCCCTTCTCACTACTGCACTTGTCTTTACAAAGTTAAAAGAGAGAGAGAGACAGAGAGAGAGAGAAGATATATGAATAGTTAGTAAACACATGAAAAGATGCTCAACACAGTTAGTTGTTAGGGCAATTTATAATTAAAACTACAATGAGACACAAATGTACACCTATGAAAATACATAAAATCCAAAAGACTGATCACATCACGTGTTGCACTTGTTGGGGAGGATGTGGAAAAACTGAACCCTAATGCCCTACTGGTGGGAACATATAATGATGCAGTCACTTGGAAAACAATTTGGCAGTTTCTTAAAAGTTAAATATAAACTTACCGAAAGTCCCATTCATCCCACTCCTAATTATCCACCCAAGAGAAACAAAAAGTTATGTCCACACAAAAACTTGTAGGAGTATGTCCATAGCAGCATTATTTATAATACCCAAAAGCGGAAACAACATAAAAGTCTATCAACCACGAATGGAGAAACAAAGTGTGATACTGGTGTATTCACCTGCTGGAATCTATTTAGTAATAAAAAGAAACAAACTGCTGATACGAGTTACAACAACATTGAACCTCAAAACCGTTATGGTAAGTGAAAGAAGTCAAATATGAAAGGCCACATACTGTGCAACTCCATTTATATGAAATATCCAGAAAAGGCAAATCTATATAGACTGAAAATCGATGGTTACCTGGCTCAAGGTGGGAGTGGGGATTAACTGCAGGTGGTCATGGGGGAACTTTTTCAGGTGACAGAAATGTTTGACATCTGAATTGTGGTGATGGTTACACAACTCTATGAATTTACTAAAAGTCATTAACTTACAATGGGTATACTTTATGGTATGTAAATTATACCTAAATAAAGCTGTTAAAATGTTTTCTAAAAGGTTTTAAAAGATGTAATCATTGATGTGTTCTCTTTGTGGTAATTTATTTTAACACCCTTTGATATGACCAGTTTGGTATGCTTGAGAACAAGCTAATATGAACCCAGATCTTTGGCTGGGTCAAAGATGGTAGATGAAATGACCTGATATGAAACAACACCTTCAGGTAAGCCAATCAGGGTAAGGAACGTTAGAATAAGTTTACTTGAAGTAGACTTGATCAGTAGGATGGAAGATTTATGACTGGTTACAAATAGTTAACAAGACCCACCACTCTGTATGAATTCAATATAAAATTGTCAGGCCCAGCAGTTTATGCTTCCATTATGGAAGATCTTGCTGTCTTGAATCCTACTCCAAGGGTAGCCTTAAGAACATAATTGCACCTGTCTCAGTGTAAGCCTATCAGGCAGAGTGCTGGTAGGGGTACTTAAGAGTCTGAGAAAAGCAAACAACCACAGAAAGGTTGTGACTGCATCTTCTCACTTACTAACAATCCGTACATGTGCTGGAATTTAATCTGAGACTCGGTTTTATTACTATATTACCACTCAGTGAGGTTTCAAGGACTGGGTCAGAGAGCAACCTTCCATCCCCCACTCCACCTTTTGTTCTTAGAGGCTACCAAATTCACACACGCGTGCATGCACACACACACACACACACTTATCGAACAACTAAACTGGCTTGCGTTGGTTGAGTACAGTCCACGCATGCAGTCCTGATTCACTACCATGTGTCTCACAAAATGTCATCCATCTTGGTGAGCAAAAACAACTCAATAAAAGTCTGAACCAAATTATCAGGAAGTCCAGTCTCACCTTTCCTCACCCATCTAACCAATGTTCCAGTCAATGTTCCCCTCAGCTACTGGGGTGAAGAATCCCCAAGACGTGCTAACTCATGTCTAAAGAGCTAGTCCTGGTTATTCTTGCCTCTTTGCTGGAGAAGGACATTAGATGGTGCTTTCTTGATCCTGGGCAACTGCACAACCATGACCTGGTGATGACTGAATTAATGCCATGTAGCTGCTGGTGCCCCTGATGCCACAGCCATGGTATCACCCCCTGCTAAAACTGCAGAACAAGTGTCTCTCTCTCTCTGCCTCCGTCTCTATCTCTCTGTCTCTCTCTGCCTCTCTTGCGTGTGCACACACATGAGCACAGAGTTGTTTTCAAGGGCCCTGCTCACCACTGCTGTCACAGATAAAGCCAGAATCCAGGATTTCTGTTCACTGACCTTTGAAGTCTAAAGGAATGGGCACAGGCAGAGCCTCCCACAACTCCCAGTCCTGTGGAAGCAGATCTCTCCTCAGATGTTGTGAACTGTTCCTAAGCAAGGTAGTCACGTACAAACATTGAATTATTCTAGGTAGCTCTTGGTGGCCTCCAATAGTTGGAGGCAGGTGAGAGGTGGCTAATCTTGCACAGCCTTTCCCACCAGGGCCATGTGAAAGAAAGCCTTCAACCCAGGAAGGCACAAAGGCAGTTCATGTAACCTGTCAGGTAAGCTCCGTGAAGTCCTGCTCTTGGGCAACCTTGCACCTTGCACGAGAGGCTCACTTGCAGCAGACACAAGAACCCAGAGGCAGAACTCAGTTGACTTTATAGCTCGCATCAGGCAACCAGAGTCCTACAAAACTACGGCTGTTCAGATACTGTTTTCAGATGGAAACACCAAAAAGGCACAAGTTCATGTGCTTGCAAGATGCTTATATAAAATTTGTACAATGTTGGGAAGTCTAAAATATTTTAATCAATTCATATTTCTTAAGTACCATTACTTCACCAATGAAAATCCACTTCTAGCATTTGTGATGTTAATTAGTATTGACCAAAGACATTGACCAGAGATAAAGATAACTGCAGCACGTCTAATAGCCCTCTCTGACTGGGGGGTTTTCTAATTAGAATGCTAGTTCACCACTGCTGCAGTGTGAATTCTTGATTAAAGCGACTAAGTACACATAACTAACACTGCCTACGCTGAAGTATCCTGTTTTATGAATCTAAGAAACAAAGGTTTTAAGACACAGTATTATTTTGTGCGTCTCTGGGGGGGGGGAATATTGTCAACTATAATTTTATAACAACCTTGACTGTAAGATACATCCAGCGGTCAGAAACATTAAAATGTGGGGAAAAACCTGTCTTATAATTGAGGCTGTAATTGAAATTAAACTATAAACATTATAGCAGTAGGTCCCATGTTAGGCTGTACCCAGACATGTTAATATGTCATTTCCCTCAAGGATGTAGATAAGGTCTTTTTCACATTTGAGTTCTAGATCTTCACACAAAATCCAGCCTACCATCCTCACTTTTCTCATATCCCTGCAGGGATTTCTTTCTGGCTTGTTTTAATAACTCTGAACTTCTAAAGCAGTGTTTCTCATAGTATGAGCTGCAGAACCTCTTGTGTCAGAATCAGTTTGGTTGCTTATTAAAAACACAGATGCCCTGATTCCACTTGGGTAAACTGAGTCAGAGTTTCTGGAAATGGTACCAGAAATATGCATTTCACAAGTTCCTCCAGGTAATTCCAAAGCATGCAAGGACTCAAGAACAGTTATCCTAAGTACAAAACGTGGAAACTCCAATGAAAATGTCCTTTTACATAAAAAAGAAAGAAGAGATATCACAGATTGGTCACCAATTTAGAAAGTGTACCACACCTTGCAGGATGGGGGTAATAAAGTGAGCCAGAGACTGGTGAGATGCTCACAAAATCCATTTCTCCCTTCTGGAAACAGGCAAAATTTCATTTCCCAGCCTTCCCGGTGGTGGTGGTGTTACTGAAACCCCAAAGGTCCATTTTCTTGCTGCTCAATAGCCAATAATTGAGACAAGTGTTGCTGTAAGAAAAGACAGCCTTTAATCAGGAAGCCGTCAGCCTAGGGAAATGGTGGACTCATGTCTCAAAGACCATCTCTGCTTTTCCCAGACTTGCCAAAGGGTTTTATAGGGACAGGTGTTGGGGGGCGGGTTCATGGTGATCTAAGCAGGGACGTGCAGGCATAATTACACAATTGCAAATAAACATCAAAGAACTTCTCTAGTGTGAGCTGATTCATGGCGAACATCCTCCATGAAGTCAAGTCATGAATTCAGTTCCTGTCAACTCAGAAAGATCTAGCTAGTAAGCTAGTAAAGAATGGCCATCTGGGTTAATAATTTCTTCTACAATTATTCTGTATACAGTGTGAGCAAAAGTCATTATGTTCTAGCAGTCATGTGAACAAGAATCATTGTATTCTAGTGTCAAGCTGCAAGCTACGCAGTTCAGGTTACAGGAGTAAGAAAAAAACCCTTTTAAATTTAGAAGTTTAATGGAATGGAGTCACTTCTGTTCAGCCTGTTACAGTGGGAGGACATGTTACTGAGCTCTGGCCAGTGACATATGGGTAGAAAGGACATTGGCCACTTCCGGGCTTGGCCCCTAAATCTTTTTTGGGATCCTCCACACTTTTACCCTCCGTGCTCTTTAGCCCTTAGAACACAGACAATGGTTCTTAGTTTAGAGTATAAGGGAAAAGCAAGTGGAGAAAGAATTCTGAGTAGCTGAGAAGTGAGATAAGCCTCTTCACCAAGAGCTCTGCCATATGAAACACAAAGAAAAGATACCCCCGAAATGGGTGAGCCATTTGGGGCATGCTGAGCATCTCAGTCTATGAGGGCTGCTGTAGCAAAATACCTCAAATTGGGACATTCAAAACAACAGAGGCTGGGAAGTGCCGGATCTCGTGAGGGCCCGATCTTCACAAATGTGTCTTCTGTGTGTCCTCACATGGTGGAAGGGACAGAACATTCCCTCCGGCCTCTTTTATCAGGGCACTAATCCCATTCTAAGGACTCCACCCTCATGACCTAGTCACCTCCCAAAGATCCCACCTCCTCATACCGTTACACTGGGGATTAGATGACAACATGTGAATTTTGGAGGGACACAGACACTTAGACCACCGCATTGAGCCGTATCACCCTCTGGTCTGCCAAGGAATGCATTTGTCCCCACGTGTGTTCCACTCAGGAAATGTACTTGCTCAGGAGATGTTCATCGTAAATCAAGCCAGGAAAATTACTTACCAGTTCGACAGCATGTCACAGAAGGAAAGGACAGCCTTTGGGCTCTGAGGAAAAATTGACAATGACCTTTGAAATCCTTACACAGTTTGGCCAAATAACTTTAGAGTGTCTTAGAGAATGAAATAACTTAAAAGAGATAAAGAAGGCAAAAATTAAGAGGGGATATAACACTTCAAGCAAAATGAAGTTTTGGGGAAAGACTCTTAAGAAAATTGTAGTGGGACCATCTTTAGTAGAGGGAGGGCTAACGTTCACCTGCTAGGCTCAGGTTTGTGTTGGTTTATTATACCCAGTTTTTCAACTGACTAAGACTGCATCATTGTGATTGGTTAGTGCCAATAATGCAATGACATAATTGTTAAATATTTTGAGCAACCCTCCTGGCTGGGGGAGAAGGTGCGCAGAGAGAATTCAGAGTACCTGGGTGAGATTTTCAGAGCTGGGAACCTTAGAGGCAATTGAGAGGCTGAAAGGGGAGCCCACAGAGAGCTCAGACAGTGCTAGGGGGCTTTTTGAAGGCGTGACTGTGGACAGCCATCCTGCTCAGTGGTGATGGTTTCCCTGATCTTCTCAACCATGTGCCTGCCCTCTCCTAATCCCCATGGTGGAAGAATCCAATATACAGTGTCATGCTACCAAACGCATGTAGTACCGTGCACTAAGAGGGTGGAACGGTGAATACTTATTGGCTTTCAAAATAGTGCAGCCATTTAAATCACCAAATGAAGCCAAACGGCTTAATGCTGATTATTCTTTGGAATTCCTAGAAAGTAACTTTTGGTAGCATGTAAATGGCCTGGGAACAGAGACTCTTTGGAAAAAGCCCCAGTAGTCAAACTCTCTGCCAAGAATTTGCAGCAATAAGTAAAAGAAGGAAATCATTATTTTCTTCTCTTTATTTGCAGATCATTTGCCAGTTTTCCAGTACCATTTGAATAGTCTACCCTTTACCTACTTATCTGAAATGCCAACTTCATCATAAAACACATTCTTACGTGTTCTTGGATCTATTACTGGGCTTTCTACTTCATTCCTTTTTATTCTCTGTGAAGTACAGAGTTTGAAACAGATCTTTTAAGTCCAGCTAATTAATTACACAATTGAGATCTTCAATCTCCTTATTATTTTGCCTATTGATCTGTCAAAAACTTAAAGAGGTATATATAATAAGCTTCCCACCACCTTTTAATTCTGTCAATTTCTCCATGAATATCAAATACGCTGCTGTTCATATTTTGATGCAACATTATCCTCCAGATAAAAGTTTGTGTCAGTTATATATTTGTTGTGAATTGTGACTTTTATCAAAATAAAATGAGGCTTCCAATTTTAAAAATCCTAGAAAAAAATGTGTTTTGGTTTCCATCTCTTCTCAAAATCATTTCAAAACAACCAAGAGAAACTGAAAGCTACTTTCCATCTATGCCAGTAGACTTCCACAGCCCCAGCAAGTGGAGCAGGAAGGTTACTGGATGAAAAAAAAAAAAAAAAGAATAGGGCCGGCCCGGTGGCGCACTGCTATAGTGCGCCGCTTGGGAAGCGCGGTGGCGCTCCCGCTGAGGGTTCGGATCCCACATACAGACCGGCCGCTCACTGGCTGAGCGAGGAGCGGGAGCAACACCGAAGGTTGTGATCCCGTGGCCAGTCCTGGGCCGGTATGGGCGTGACACTGAGGGTTGCGATCCGTTGCCAGTCATGAAAAAAGACAAAAAGGAAAAAAAAAAAAAAGGAAGGTTACTGGATGAATGTTAGATGACTTAGTCATGGAAGAAAGATCAAACTCACTTACAGAAGGGAGGGAAACTTATGAGAAGAAAACCATTGTACTGACTGAGCAATGGAAATCATTAGGAATTGGAAACAGTAGATACCATAGTCTGAGGTGACGTAGAGCTGATAGCCAGAGGATTATTTGCAAGTCTGTGCAAGAAACAGATCCAATACTCTCAGCCCTGCCCACCACTGTCTTGGTCAGGCAATTACTGAAAATACAAAGCGAGAGACAAATACTTTAAAACATTGAACTGGAGAGCTTTTAAACTAAGATACATTAAGCATAGAGAAGGGCCAGGGTGAGACATAGGACTGAAAACAAAGGAATTAGGTAAAAGTCTGCATACAGAATCATGAGGATGTTTCTTACCAGCTTCAGAATTCTGGGTGCTAGGCTAGAGAAACTAAACTCTTCTAAGCACACTCAAAGAAAAAGATAACCTACCTACACTTGCATTTGGGTTCAAAATGTTTTCTGTTATCTGCAGTCAAGTGCATTCCTAATTGATACAATACCAAATGTTGTCATAACCCCAAGCTGTGATATAACTACATCAGAAGAATAAGAGCTGGGTAAGGTGGATATTAAAAAAAAAACCAAAAAGCAAACAAACAATCCTTTGCTGGCATTATAAAAATCCAATATTGTTTGTCAAAAGATGCCAGTTTAGGTACATTAATTTTAATATGGAGCTACATATAAGAAACATCTGAAAGAGCTGAAAAATGTTGCCTGTAGAATATTGGGTGGACATGGGGGGTAAGGAATATTTGTTATGTCTTTGTCTCAGTCTGCTCAGGCTGCTATAACAAAAAACCACAGGCTGAGTGGCTTAAACATGAAACATTATTTTCTCACAGTTCCAGAGACTGAGAAGTCCAAGATCAAGGTGCCAACAGATTCTGTGTTTCTGAAGGTTCTCTTTTTGGTTTGAAAATGCTCCTTTCTTGTTGTATTCTCACATGGCAGAGACAGAGAGAGAGAGAGAGAGAGAGGGCTCTGGTCTCTTTCTCTTCTGATAAGGACACTTATCATAGGAGATCCACCCTCATGACCTCATCTAAACCTAACCCAAAGAGGTCAGAGCTTCAACATATACATCTTTGGGGAGACACATACATTCAATGCATAGCAGTCTTAGAATTTTAAAAAATGCTTAGACTATGCACATGTTTAACTTTTTATTTAAAAAATAAAATTAATTAAAAACTAAAATTATAAAAAAAGCTTTTGTCTCATATGATGTCTTTTACTTTGGATCTTTGTCTTTTATGATATGGTAACTTCTGTATTTTATAGTTTTCCTTTTTTTAATATTTCAGCTATGTCTTTACCTATACTTTTATCTTCATCTGTTTGTATCTTTTTATTTTAGATGTGTTCATGGTCAGTTTTGGGGTTTTGACCCAATTTAAAATTCTCTGTCTTTTAAATTAAATCTTGTTCCTTTTGCTTCTATTGATATAACCGCTGTATTTGATCTTTTTTCTGTAGCTTTTTCTATGCTTTCTACCTTTTTTTGTTTTTTCTATCTTTCTACATTTTTATGTTTTCTTTGCTTTCTGACTTTTGATAAATGGATTTACTGTTCTGAGAGATGTATTTTGTTTAAGTTCTGATTCTTTTAAGTTTTTCTTAAAAATCAAAAACATTTTAAACTGTATTTCCTTAATTGTCAGAATCAGGACTGAAATACTAATCCAATGTTTATATTTATTTTTTTATTTTTTATTTTTTATTTTTTTTTCCTTTTTGTCTCTTTTTTTGTGACCGGCAACGGATTGCAACCCTCAGTGTCGCGCCCGTACCGGACCGGGACCGGCAACAGGATCGCGACCCTCGGTGTTGCCCCCGCACCTTGCTCAGCCAGTGAGCGGCCGGTCTGTATGTGGGATCCGAACCCTCGGCGGGAGCGCCGCTGCACTTTCCAAGCGGCGCACTGTAGCAGTGCGCCACTGGGCCGGCCCCAATGTTTATATTTAAAACAGTGCCTAGAATTTCATATCTTTTTTTCTTTTCTGGTTTTCTCTTCTACTTTTGTTTTTCTTTTCCCTTGTGATCCACATTTACTTTCTTTTTTCCAACTTATTTTGAGATTTTACATGTTGTCAACTCATTTATACTTTGATTTGTGTGACAAACCTTGCTCCATATCTTGTACTAGACAATATACTTAAAGAAAGGAATTGAATCCCTGGCCTCCAGGCATTTGAAGCCTACCAGGGAAGTGTTTATAGCCCAGGACAAGTGACATGGTAGAGGAATGCCCATGTTATGGGGGAGGAACTAGAAGATATGTGCAGCCTAGACTGGTTTCTCAAGAAGACTTCTTGGTGGAGATGACTGCCAAGCTGAATCTTAAAGCATGATGTGGATTACTAAGTCCAAAGAGTGGAGAGAGAGATCTCCAGGCAGAGGGAACAGTATGTGTAAAGGCAAGGAAGCAAGAGAAAGCCTTGGGTTTAGGTAACTATAAAATGCTCAGTGATATAGGACCTCGGAAGCCGGTGTGAAAGGAAAGACTCAGAGAGATGTGGCAGGAGATCATTTTACTAGGTCACAGATGGCCTTTGAGTCACTTTTAGGGAGGGTCCTTAAAAATCTTAAGCAGGGCATTCCAGCAATGCAGCCAGCCTGACATCTGCCCATGGGTCCTGAGAGATGGAGGACATGGGCCGCAGACCTGCCCCCACTGCCACACATCCAGGCCAGCAGCAGAGCCAACCTGACTCCTGCCAGGGGGTCCCGAGAGACAGGGGCCATGGGACTCAGCCCAGCCCATGCCTCTGCACATCCAGGCCAGCAATGGAACCAATTGACACCCAAGATCCTTAGACAAGGGCCGAATCAGCCCTGTCCCAACCTTGCAACCAGATCTTAGAATGTACCTGTTAACCACGTGTGTTTCTTCGGGATGTGTGACTTATCTACTCATGTCTTTTACCAAAATTTCTGCTTAGCTTTTTCTAATTAATTTTTTAGAGTTCTTTTTGCAATAAGAACACTAATCTCTGTATGTTTGGAGAAAAAAAAGTGGAGAGTATAATAATGGTTCCCAGGAGCTGGGAGGGGTGGGGGTGGGTGGCAGTATTAGGGGTGAACTAGTGGGGACAAAACTATGCTGTCTACCCTAAGTGAATCATTGTGCAGGATATGCATGTAATGAAACCACACACGATACCTCCCACACAAAAAAAGAATCTTTAGATCTTAAGCAGGGTGCAAATGGCATGGGAGGAGGGTAGGAATGAGTATGGAATGTGGCAGGCCTTTTTGGATTTTTAGAACATTTATAATAAAGGTGATTAAAATGCAGAGAAAAGGATAAAATGAGTATAGTCAGGAGGCCTGAAGGCTGTGTCATGGGGGGACAGAAGGAGGCTATCACCGTATGTGCTACTCCAAACTGGTTCAACATCTCCCTAGCTCAATACAAAGAAAGCTCCATCAGAAATGAATGAGATCTTCCAGTTAACGACATACAGAAATACCAGCTCTGGGGTCTCACTGGTCACAGCCCAGTGGTTCGAGTGATCTGTCTTTGGAGGAGCAAGGGATTCAGGCAGAAAATGTGAAGGGTTAGAAGCGTCTTCCATGAGGCCTATGAGGCTACAGAGAAACTGGGTTAACCCTCTTCCCCCCGCCTCAAATTCTCACCTGTCCCTTGTGAATTCTTTCATTTTTCAAAGAGATAATTTAATAAGATTTAGCAACGTTAGTAGTTACAAGCAAAAACGTAGTTTCTTAGTTCATCTCTGGGTTTTTCAGGGAAGGGTGATGTGGCTGGTGTGAGTCGCGGTGGCTGAGCAGATCCGCATGAGCAGACAGGGATGCAGGTTCTTAATCGGGTATTCCCACGACACGCATGTTACACCTCTTGTGATAAGTCCAACAGCCCCTGGGAATTCTGCTCTTCTCCATTCTTTTTTCTCTTTGCATTTCAGTTTTGGAAGT
>NW_007729857.1:91062-102904 GCF_000696425.1 Galeopterus variegatus
CAATTTTGGGGTCAACAGTTTGCTATACAATCTCAGTTTTCTGATCAGTCTAAGAAGGGTTGTTGATTTTCAGTTCAGCTTTTTTCTTGTTGTGTGACTGGTAGAGACAACTTCCAAGCCCCTTACGTGCTGGACTGGAAACTCAGAGAAGTCTTTAATTGGTAAGTTTATTCACCAGGAGTTTATAAACAATATTAAGGAAGCTGGTTTTAGAATTTTAGAATGAAAGCTTTTAACCACTCGTTTTTACTGCTTACTTAGTGAATGCCAGAAAGATCTAGGCTTTTGCCTTCAAATGAGGATGTTTAGTGAGACCCAGTTCTTTTCTAATAGACTCATAGAACTGTAGAGGAATCTCCCTCCCATTTTACAGATAAACACATCTAGAGGTTTAGAGAGGTAAAGTGATTTTCTCAAGACCACACAGCCAATGACAGATCCGTGCCTGAATCCTCGTCTCCTCAGTCAATTCGATGTTCTTTCCAGGGCTCATATGTCTCCCTGGTCTACAGTCCCGAATTTTCATTCACAGATGACAGTGATGACAGTAAAGAATCTGGAGGAGGGGGTGTGGGTGGCCTTGTTAAGGAATGCGATATAGGGAAGAAATATTAGGATAACTCAGAGCCAGAAAGAAACATCCTGATCGGAGGGACTTGAAAGCTACAGGAATGTGACGCCACTTCCCTACTCCCTGGAGTTCAGACCCTGCCCAAATCCAGCAATTGTCTGCACACCGATGCCCTCTTGTGGACTGAAGAAAAGGATCCTTTTCCCAAAGCCTGGCTGCAGTGGAAACTTGAAGCTTCAGTCCCTGGCAGAAAAAGAAGCCGTCCTTTCTTCATCCTTCTCTCTGGTTCACAGACTTGTCTAACTAAGCTTTTGATCCAGATATACCCTTAAACTTATTTTTACTCAACAATCCGAAGACATTTAAAAACACGAGTAAAGGAAATAAGTACCCCACATGGACAACCATATGCACCTAAGTTTGAGGACAGGAGAGAGGAAGCCATAGAAACACACTCACAGACACACACACATATACAGGGATGTGCACACAGTACTGCACGTACTTGGCATGGATGAAGGTTTTGTAAGCCCTAAAGGTTAAGAAATTTGGGAAGCTCCATTTGATAAAAAGACTATTATTCATAGTGAATAATCTTCACACATACTCCTGTTTGTGCACATACAGAGAGGAAATGAAGGTATAAAGGACAGCTACTTATATTTTTTTAATATGATTCTTGAAATCTTGTAACTAATGAAAACAAAGTCACCTTGGAAAGCTGTCCACTTATTCCTATGGTACCACTGTTTAGCATGTACCTGCAATTGCTTCTTGGAATCGACTGCAGATTCTGTGGCATATTCCTTGAAATACTGTTAATCGTGGCCACTTTTATCATTTGAGTGCAGATTCAATTTTTGAAAAAGCCGAAGCCACACAGAGCCAATCCTGATAAGTACTGAGATAGGTAGTCAGGCCAGACAGGCAGTTTTTGGTCAGGAGTAAAGAATCATTTTAAAGCCGTAAACTCTTTTGCCCGTTCATTGCTTCTATGCTGTCCTGTGAAGATGTTTCCCTGAAAAGAAACTCTAAATATTTTAAGCAATGAAATAAAATCATTTGGACAAGGTATATGTGTAATGGCCATGAGAGAACGTGCCTCCCAGTCCTCCAGCTGCAGGAAGGATAATTAACCAGGGCCCAGCTGCTGAGCTGTGAAATCCATTTACCTGTTCACACAGAGGCCCTGCCTCCCCTGTGCTGCTCCCAGCTCAGAAATGAATGCAGCAGGGATGTAAGGGCAGGCCCATTCCCAGCAGGGTCTCCTCTGATGACCAGCTTTGGCTCAAAGCCATCCCAAGACTTTTCTGGATCTTTTTTAGACTGCATGGCAGTCTAGGATGTTTCTAGCAAACCGTCTCTCCCTCTGTCCTTCACTCAAGGTCAGACTTGCGGTCAGACATGCATCCCGGTCTGATGGCTCTCCCAGCTTGCCTGCTCTCTTCCTTATTTTTTCTCCTGCAGGCCTTTTCCCTAAAGACCTGGCATGTGTAATCCGATCTCGGTTTTTGCTTCTTGCAGCACCTGGGCCAGCGTTCCATCGACCACTTTGAAGAATAGCACTATCTTTGTTTTCTCTGTATCTATAATAAAGAGTCTGGATCTACTTTTTTTATGGTTGTCAACAGCTTTTAAGCCTCACCCCTCCCTTGTGCCCCACATCTGGGAAAGCCTGGGTGCTCCTCCTTGGCACCAGCAGGAGATTGAAACTCCACAATCTCCTGCCCCTGCATGGGAACTCTCGCCCCAGTCCCACCCCCAACAACCATTAAAGCCCAAGCCAGTCTCCTTCTCTTGATCTCTCAAGTCATTTTGGACCTGCTTGGGAGGCCTGCCCTGCTCTCCCAGAGATCTCAGTTAAGCAGGTAATAAACCTTTTCACACTCTCTTGGTGAGTGTGTGGCATCATCAGTTGGGACACCTGAGCCAAACAAAGTCTGGGAAGGGTCCATTTATCTTTGGAAGGTGGCTGCAACAGTGATAAAATGTTTTTAGTTGCCAAATTTGCTACTGTCTTAGCCAGCTCGGGCTGCTATAACAAAATACCACAGACAAGGGGTTAAACAACAGGCACTTATTTCTCACAGTTCTGGAGGCTGGGAAGTCCAAGATCAAAGTGCAAGATCAGGTTCAATTCCTGGTGAAATCCTTCTTCCTGGTGGTCTTAGTCTCACTGTGTGCTCACATGAGCTCTTCTTTGTGCACGTGGAGACAAAGAGAGGAAGAGCTCATTTCCTCTTCTTATAAGGACACCGATCCCGTTAACGGAGATCCATCCTCATGACCTCATCTGAACCTAATCACCTCCCAAAGGCTCCACCTCCTATTACTATACATTGCGTTTAGGTCTTCAACAGATGAATTTGGGGGGGACACAACATTCAGTTATCACAGCTACTTAGGTCTATGACCAAGAAGAAAAGTTGCTACATACCCTGTATCCTCACCTGAGAGGATGCCTAGCTCTACAATCAGCCCTCTTCCTGCAGGGTGTGTAAAATGACGCTACTCAGCAAATCCGGCACTACCTACCTACTCCCCACATGCAACTGTAATGTGAAAGGAAGGCTGAGAAGGAGAAGAGGTGGCATTTTGAAGGAATGTCATTTTCACGAAAAGTAGATCTTCTCTTTTCTCCCCAAGCTGAGAAAGGAAGTCACCCAAAGAATCAACCGTAAAGTGGGAAGTGTCTGAACCTCCTCTCCCTCCACAAAACTGCAGACTAGAAGATCATCTTGTCTGAACGTTGACAAGCTAATAGACTGGCAAATCTAGTTACTGCTAGGGCATGTCAATGGGAGTAGCAGAGACAAGGTATGGCTGAAATAGGGGGATATCTCAGTGGGAGAGACAGAACTCACAACTATTTCACATGGCAAAGATGTGTAAGTTTCCAGAGAAGACACGACAGTGGGTAGCTCCAGACATCTTGAAGCTACTCCAGCCTGCAGGGCTGCTGGCTTAGTGTGGGGGACTCAAAAGCAATATGAGATGACTAGAAAGCCTGTGGTGGGTACCAGGAGGAGGAAGAAGACATTGAAACTGAGAAACAAATCCAGAGTAATTTGCAGGGGGAAGGCCCCCAGCACTCTCTGAAACACCTCCATGAAATAACCAGCGTTCCTGGAACGCTCACAGCTGTGTGTCTTGGAAACCTGACACACAGGGAGAACCAACGGCTCCTGACTACTCACTGGCGACTGGCCAGTGAGTAAGGGACACCCTTCTTCCTCTTTTGAACCCCACCACCAGGGTGCTATGTGTCACCTCTATCTTCCAAGTTACTAGCCACAAGTCTAGTCCCTGTAGTGGGGGGTCCAGGTGGAGGACTTTAAAATGATTATAAAATTAACAGTTTAAAATAAACAGCATGGAGTCTAAGAGAAAGGATGTATGATTGATCTAATAACCAAAATTGATCAGAGTTGTAGAGTTCAACTGTGGCATCGTGAAGGGAATGCACTATCGAGTGGGGGAACAATGTGAACAGAACACCAGTTACAGCAGAAATTGGAAAAACAAGAAGATTTTATGTTTCTGTTGCAGCAAATGTATAGCCTTCATTAAATCAGCTATGCATAATTTAAAAAATACAAAAGCATCTTCAAAGAAAATGATTAAACATTGCCCTTAGTTTAATGCCCCTATAAACATACAGAATTAACTGCTTTCCCGTTTTTAGACAATGTTAATGTGAACTATTATCTTGGACCTCTATGCTTGAGCTCACATTCCTCTTTCCACCTTGAACATCAGCCCTCCCACTCCAACCCTTATCTCTCGATTTAAAATCTTAAGTTACCAGAAAAACAAAACCAACCTTTTCCTCTTCCTACAGAGACTCATTTTTAGACAATGTTAATGTGAACTATTATCTTGGACCTCTGTGCTTGAGCTCACATTCCTCTTTCCACCTTGAACATCAGCCCTCCCACTCCAACCCTTATCTCTAGATTTAAAATCTTAAGTTACCAGAAAAACAAAACCAACCTTTTCCTCTTCCTACAGAGACTCTGGGGAAGAGAACGGCCCTTGGCTAAGAATTTAATCTAGCTCTTACAAGAAGTAATTACAAAGCCTCTGTAAGGTCTTTGTGTAGTTATGAGGACAGTTCTTAAGAGGCATAAAACTGGAAAACGGGCCCACACCTTATTTCCAACAGGCTCTAGGGGTCACAGTTTAAAGGGTGGGGTGCCTATGTCTTTCAAAGGTCAATTATATAAGGTGTTAATTACACTTGGGGAGGAGGCTTTGAAAAATATGGGGTCATTAGAAAAGTATTTCTCTGCTCCTTTATGGGTTGAGACTATAATATCTCTGATAATTAATATTCATCCTTGGGAGATGTGTATGTGTGTGGAGGAGGGGAGTTTGTGTGTGCCGGGTGAGGAGTTGGAAAGAAATCCACAGCTCTCCATGACCAATCAATAGACTACGAGGACTGTCCACACCCACTATGGTACGGGGACCTCAAGGGGACTGGAGGAGGAGCGTCCACACCAACCCTGGAGAGCCTGTGGGACTGCAGATGCCAAACCCACCATCGATCAGCTCTCCCTGGGATATTGTCGTAAATGAAATAATGCAGAGATGGATAAATGTTCTGTGGGCGGGGAGCGAGGTAGCTTCGGGGTTGAGCCCAGTCTGTAGGAAGGTGGAAAGGCTCCTAAAGTGAGTCAAGAGGCACAGGGAGGAGGGTGGAAGTGTGAAGAAGAGGCTTCACAATGAGGAGCAGACCCAAATGGGAGAGCATGACTAGGAACTGAGGGACCCCCTGGGGCACCCCTGCATGGGACTGATGTGGTGTTTTCCCCTCGGACTGTAGCAAAAGTCAGGTTGGTTGTAGAATTTTAAATATTTGTGCTCCTACATTCTAGTTTCCTTTTGTGACTACCATCGTACAGAACAGTTGAGATATACAGTCCACCCTCAGTATCCACGGGGGATGGGTTCCAGGACCCCTGCAGACACTAAAATCCACAGATGCTCAAGTCCCATATCTCATAGAAAACAGTGAAGTATTGCATACAACCCTANTATGCATAATTTAAAAAATACAAAAGCATCTTCAAAGAAAATGATTAAACATTGCCCTTAGTTTAATGCCCCTATAAACATACAGAATTAACTGCTTTCCCATTTTTAGACAATGTTAATGTGAACTATTATCTTGGACCTCTGTGCTTGAGCTCACATTCCTCTTTCCACCTTGAACATCAGCCCTCCCACTCCAACCCTTATCTCTAGATTTAAAATCTTAAGTTACCAGAAAAACAAAACCAACCTTTTCCTCTTCCTACAGAGACTCTGGGGAAGAGAACGGCCCTTGGCTAAGAATTTAATCTAGCTCTTACAAGAAGTAATTACAAAGCCTCTGTAAGGTCTTTGTGTAGTTATGAGGACAGTTCTTAAGAGGCATAAAACTGGAAAACGGGCCCACACCTTATTTCCAACAGGCTCTAGGGGTCACAGTTTAAAGGGTGGGGTGCCTATGTCTTTCAAAGGTCAATTATATAAGGTGTTAATTACACTTGGGGAGGAGGCTTTGAAAAATATGGGGTCATTAGAAAAGTATTTCTCTGCTCCTTTATGGGTTGAGACTATAATATCTCTGATAATTAATATTCATCCTTGGGAGATGTGTATGTGTGTGGAGGAGGGGAGTTTGTGTGTGCCGGGTGAGGAGTTGGAAAGAAATCCACAGCTCTCCATGACCAATCAATAGACTACGAGGACTGTCCACACCCACTATGGTACGGGGACCTCAAGGGGACTGGAGGAGGAGCGTCCACACCAACCCTGGAGAGCCTGTGGGACTGCAGATGCCAAACCCACCATCGATCAGCTCTCCCTGGGATATTGTCGTAAATGAAATAATGCAGAGATGGATAAATGTTCTGTGGGCGGGGAGCGAGGTAGCTTCGGGGTTGAGCCCAGTCTGTAGGAAGGTGGAAAGGCTCCTAAAGTGAGTCAAGAGGCACAGGGAGGAGGGTGGAAGTGTGAAGAAGAGGCTTCACAATGAGGAGCAGACCCAAATGGGAGAGCATGACTAGGAACTGAGGGACCCCCTGGGGCACCCCTGCATGGGACTGATGTGGTGTTTTCCCCTCGGACTGTAGCAAAAGTCAGGTTGGTTGTAGAATTTTAAATATTTGTGCTCCTGCATTCTAGTTTCCTTTTGTGACTACCATCGTACAGAACAGTTGAGATATACAGTCCACCCTCAGTATCCACGGGGGATGGGTTCCAGGACCCCTGCAGACATTAAAATCCACAGATGCTCAAGTCCCATATCTCATAGAAAACAGTGAAGTATTGCATACAACCCTATCCTCCTGTATAGTTTACATCATCTCTAGTCCAACAGGGAATATCTGGTGCACACAGAACAGGATAAGGTGAAGCAGCGTTCACGAGGGACGTGAGCAGGGGAGGCTCAGGAGCAGTGTGCTTGCTTGGGCTGGTAGCAGCTGAGGTATCACCATCCTGAGGCCCCACAGAACTCAGGTGTGCGGTGGCTACTGCAGACAGAAAAGTGCGCTGGGCATGGCGGGCAGGGGAGGCAAGCCAAGGGTGTCTGGGCGGCATGACTCTCCTCTAAAGCAGAAATAGTAAGTGCTGAAAGGACGGCCCACATCAAGGGCTTTCAGAGGCTGAGGGTCCTTTCCAGCTTGCATGAGCTCAGGAGAGCTTAGTAAAGCATGTGGCATTTAGGAAGAGGACACTGAGGACTAGAGTAACTGCCACGTCAGCCTCTTTCCATTTTGAAAGGTCGCCTTCTTCTCATATATATAAGGAGTGAGGGGGTTTAGTTTGCAAGACTCTCAAGACTCACCGTGCTGCTCTCTTCCCAAGGTCCCAGCTCTATCTCGGGCCTCTGACTATTTTGCTAGGAAGTAGTTTCCATCTAGAAGCTTCTCCCTCTGCATGACCTCCCACGGAAGGGTCCTTAGTCTGTTCCTTTTTCATCATAACACTGCTGCTTTACACACACACACAGTTGGCCCTCTGTGTCTGTGGGTTCCACGCCCATGGATTCAAGCAACTGTGGATTGCAAGTATTTGAAGTAAAAAACAATAAAAAATAACAATAGAAAAAATACAGTATAACAAATAAAAATAACAAATAAAAAAATACAGTATAACAACTATTTACACAGCATTCACATTGTATTAGGTATTAAATCACTACTTCATTCAAATAGTTCACGATCTACATATTTGTACACCCACAGGCACACGCACGTGAATGTACACATGGAGACCCATAAACATAAAACGCTCACCGTCGCAGAGTCTGATATATACAAAAATATGTGCACACGTGAAACATGTATTTGAAAGGGGCTTTCGAAGCTGGGAGATCAAAGACATCTTTTCTTATTTTTAAAAGCAAAGTCTTCATTATCAAATGAAAAAAAAATCACCCATAAATTGGAGATACTATTAAACGAGATTTCTTTGACCTTTACAGTGTTTCGTGTGCTTAGATCTTCAAAAGATCATAGGCATAAGTGGCAATGTAGGAGCGCTAAACATAGCACATGAAATGGAAAATGATCAAAAGAAACGAGGCACTTCAAGGTACAATGGTGAGAACATGGCATCTAACAGGCCCCCTCCGCCCAGACCCAGATATTCATTGAAATGGCCCATGGCTCACAGGGACAGAGAAATGCATCTTATGCCCTTCATTTTGCTTGCCTGCGAGAAGTGTTAGGGGCCTCAGCAGTCTGACAGCCACTGTGTTGGTCTCCCTGTATTATCTCAGGTTTCATCCCTTTTCCCTCTTTTGTATCTGTTTGCTTCCTCCACACTTCTAGGCCTCTCTCCCACCAGTGGATACTGTGTGGTTAGGGCTGTGTTGCACAAATCCAGGTCATGCCATTCACTTAATTTGAGAGCTTTCCTTTGCCGAGTGCTCACTCTTATTTACAAAGCAGTACAGTGACTCCCCTTCCTTCTATAAAAGTAGCTGAAGATGTTGTGGAACTATTTGGAGGATTTCAAAGTCCTGGGTGGGTCATACGTGATGGAGGAAACTTTCCTAGGCTTTTGGTGCATGAAACTTAGGCACAATCACCGGAAGCTCTGTCTGAAGACTCAAATAGACAGAAAATGAGGTCACCAATTTGAATAGAGCCGGGTATCACAGTCAATGTACGACACCCTGATACCAGCACCGATGGGAGTCAACAGAAGAAAGATATGAAATCATTAAGAGCTGCCTGGGCTAGTTCCTGAGCCCTGGGTAATTTGCAAGGCCAAGTTCAAGAATGTGTGATGGCTTTTTATGTGGGTCCCAAAGCAGCTGACCAAAATGTTCTGGATTCAAAGGGACAATAACACAATAACAGCAAGCAATGTAAATTGAATTTCCACCAATCAGATGCACATAAGTGAGACTTTGATGTGAAACTGAGTTAAAAGGCAGGTATGGATCACCCATTTAATAAGAAAGCTAACAGCAACAGCTTTCTAGACCCAGCAGAGGTAATGTGGTTCCACTCCTTGTTTCTCACCCATAATTATTCCTAAACACTTAACCTAAAGCCTGTTCCACCAGCCTTGCCAAAGATATTCTAAGTACTAAATACCTTTTAATAAATTTCCTTTTGTGTGTGTGTGTGTGTGTGTGTGTGTGTGTGTGTGTGTGAGACTCTACACTATACACATACACCACTTGAAATAAAATCCAGGGATTACTAGTACAGCACACAATCTTCTCTAGCTACTTAAGCAGGAAAAAATAGCAATTAACTAGAAAGATACATATATATATATCTACTAACCTGAATTTGGAAAAAACATACTTGATGTTTAGGCTACTATCTTTTCGCCAGCCCTGATTTGGAAACGTGGATGACTAAAATTATTATTTTTATTGGAGGAAGGATACAGTAACAGATGAAAGCCTTGTATCATTAGGGACTTCCTCATTTCAGTATACAATTAATATTAATATAACATGCATATATATGCACACACACATACACATTACGGTATAGTTGTATTCTTGTGACATTTCATGATAACAAAAATTCATTACAAAGGTTCTGTGTCAAAAATCAATTTCCCAGGAAACTGACTTGCAGAGGAAGTTTACCAAGGTAGTAGAAAGTTTCTGGCCAGGATGTAGATAAGGACGGAAGCTGAGCCTAGAGTTTGTGGTCACTTTTAACTTGTGGATGAGTTTTGATTCCCTAGGGGATGGCTGAAAGAGGTCAGGGGGCAAAGACTGAAGTTCAAGATTCACTAAACTGGGCTCCTTTGACCTCTCACTTTTGGCTGGGACTTCAAAGCACAGAATCCTAGGAACCAGAGTGAACTAGTAGACCAGTTTTTACAGGGAATGAAGGGCATCTTCAAGGCATCTAAATATCTGGTGATTCCATATTATTAATGCTGCCAATTACCTGGCAGATGCAAATGTGAATTATTTCTACAAAGGATTTTTCAGATATAGTACCTGCCATCCAGTAAAACAGCACAAGAGGAAAAACAACATAAAAAATGGAGAAAGTTATTAGGCACAGACTTTAAAATAAACATGCTTATTATATTCATGACAATAAAAGACAAAATTGAGAATTTTGGCAAAGAATTAAAAACTATGAAATAAAAGAATTGAGTAAAAATTCTAGACTGAAAATAAGGAGTGATATTAATAATTCAATGGATAGATTTAGCAGTAGATTAGACAGAGCTGAAGAGAATGCGAGAGCTGAAATGTAGGTCAGAAGACAATATCCGGAATAAACTTTGGGGACAAAAGGATAGAAAATACAAAATAGAGGAAAAGATACATATAAATATAGTGAGAAGAAGAGACACCCAAGGAGACGAAAGAGAGAATGAAGTCGTGCTTAAAGAGAGAAAGTGGGGCCGACCCTGTGGCGCACTCAGGAGAGTGCAGCACTGGGAGCGCAGCGGCGCTCCTGCCGGCGCTCCCACCGTGGGTTCAGATCCTATATAGGGATGGCCCGTGCGCTCACTGGCTGAGCATGGTGCAGGCGACACCACGCCAAGGGTTGCGATCCCCTTACCAATCACAAAAAAAAAGGACAAAAAAAAAAAAAGAGAGAGAGAGAAAGTGGCAGAGATTCAAATAGCACTGTAACTCTGTAGAGCTAGGGCTGGGTCTGGAGCTCACAGACCCTTTGAGCCCATTCACAAACCCTTCACGTGCAGGTGTATGAGCTAGGTGGCCGGCTAGGGTCCTTGGGGCCTTGGTTGAAGTAGGAATAGTCTTTATTCAGCACACACATGTCTAATAGCTAAACAGTACAAAGAGAAACTCAGAAACTCAACTGCTACTACAAAGTCCACTGAAAAACTGAGCAGCTGCCAGCAGAGTAAAGATGCTCTATTTTTAGATGTGAGCCCTGCTGGCCAGCTCTGCTTCACAAACTCAAGAACACACAATAGCAACTAACTAGAAAGATACATTGGTGCACATGTGCACTAACTCCATCCACACAGAACTTGTTTACAAAGAATTAAGACTGTTTTGCTGGACCCCCAACCGGAGCTGAGCCAGGGAACCTGACTAAATTATCCTATTTTCCCCACAAAGTTGGTGATGGACAGATGAAAGGATGTGCAGATCTCAGTACATAATAATAACTGCTGGAAACCAGAGACAGAGAACATTTTTAAAGAAGCTAGAGAGAGAAATATATATTACTTTATCAAGCAAACTGAACTGGATTCGCAATCTCAAAGCCCAGTAGCTTTAAAAAATAAAGGTAAGTTTCTTGTTCACATTACATATCCATCACATATCACCAGGAGTATGAAGATACACTCACTATGGTCTCTCAGGAGTCCAGGTTGATGGGTTTGGCATCAATAAAAGTATTCTGGGTTTCTCTGCAAATACAATTAACTGAGCCTCCAGCTGCAGCACCTTCAAGACCCCAATAGCATCTAAGCCACAGCTGCACTTTCCCCAAGCATCTTTCAGCTAATGGCTGAGCAAAATGGGGGTAAAAGGCCTGGCCATTTCTGCCCAACATGACACTCCTCTAAGGAAGAGAATTTTGCCCTAGAGCTTCCCACTGGGTTGGCCAAGGCTTTGTCACATTGACTTGGTATCTGAGACCTCCTTGCCAGATTCTGCTTTCTTTCCACTTCATCTCATTCTCCTCCCTTGTCCTTTATCTTGCACAGTGGTTACCTGCCCACCTGTACCACTCTTGGACTTCTCTGTCAAAGCCTGTACTTCCTGGAGAACCTGAACCGACACAATGGGCGGCCACGCACTCA
>NW_007729857.1:103708-124857 GCF_000696425.1 Galeopterus variegatus
AGGAAGACAATGGGCGGCCACGCACTCATGTGCACACACACACACGCCTGTAATAAGAACCATTACAGACTCTTATCCACATAAGCCTGTAACAAAAACTTTTGCCAAGGACTTTGCAAACTGCAACTTGCTACATAAGTGACAAGGACAACTAGCCAGACGCACAAGAACACTTGCCTGACACTGTCTTAACGAAGGAACTGGTGTCCTTTGATAAGCCCCTGTAACCTGTATTGTCCTCTTTGTTTCAAAACAAACTGCATGTACTTTTTTCTTTTGCTTTTAAAAACCTTTGTCTTCCTTTATCTTTCTGAATATGAACATATGGCATGTGTATTCCCATTGCAGTGCCCAACTCCCAAATAAAACTTTTTCTCAGAGATTTGTCTCTCTAATTTTTCAAACCTTTAACAGAAATGACACAAACTATGATCTCAATCAAAGTAAAGTATGCTGGAAATCAGTGATGATACTAAAAAATCCCGCAAATTGCTGGAAACGAAGAGCTAAGCTTCTATATAACCTACAGAGAAAAAAAAGAAATTACACAAAAAAATTGGAAAACAAGTTATTTTATATACTAAATTATTTAAAAAGTTGTATAAAAAGTTATATTAAAAAGCTATTATATATTAAATATTAATTGGGTAATAAAGATATGACATATAAAAACTAGTGGGATGAGTAGGGGAGCATAGGGGATTTTTAGACTAGTGAAACTATTCTGTGTGACATTGAAATGGTGGATACATTTGTCAAAACCCATGGAATATACAACACAGATAGTGAACCCTAATGTGAACCCTGGACTGTAGTTAATAATGTTTGAATATTGACTTATCAATTGCAGCAAATGCACCACACTATTGAAAGATGTTAATAAAAGGGAAGTTATATGTAGAGATGGGGTGCATATTTCTGTAAACCTAAAACTGCACTAAAAAAAAATATATAGATATATACATATATAAATTTTTTAAAAAACTAGTGAGATGAATGGAGAGCTACTGTGGAAAACAGTTAGGCAGTTCCTCAATAAATTAAACACAGGATTACTACATGACCCAGCAATTTCATTCCTGGGCATATATCCCAAACAATTGAAAACAGGTGTACAAATGGTCATGGTCACACTATGCACAATAGCCAAAAGGTGGAAACAGTCCAAATGCCTATCAATTGATGAGTGAATAAATAAAATGTGATATAGCCATGCAATAGAATATTATTTATTCATAAAAAGGAGTGAAGTACTGATACATGCTATAACATGAATGGACCTTGAAACATTATGCTTAGTGAAAGCAGCCAGCCATGAAAGGCCACACATTCTATGATTGCATTTACGTAAAATGTCCAGAATAGGCAAATTTGTACAGACAGAAGGGAGATGAGTGGTTGCTGGGGGTCAGGAGGAAGAAGGAATGGGGAGTGATTGCTTAATGAGTGCAGAGCTTCCTTTTGAGGTGATGAAAATATTCTGCAACTAGACAGTGGTGATGGACGCACAACGTTGTAAATGTACTGTCACTAATGATACATTTTAAGTATCATATATTTTATGGATACATTTTATGTTATGTGTATTTTAACACACACATGAAACTAGTGTATACATTTCAAGAAGTTTGAAAACAGGATAGGTAAAATCATAACCAAGTAAATGTAAAAAAGTGGAAAAAAGGAAAATAAATATAAAGTAGAAATTGATGAAATAAAGAATAGACTACAAAAAAGAGGGTCAATAAAGCCATGTTTTGGCATGGGGGAGGGGAAGACTAATAAAATTGATATATGCCTAGTCATATTGATCACTAAAAAAATAAAGAAATAAATATCCAATGTCAGGAATGAAGCAGGCACATCACCAAAGATCATACAGACATCAGGAAGGAAATAAGAGAAAATAATGGACAGCTTTATGCCAACAAACTTTAAATTTTAGATAAAATGAATCTACAAGCATATAATTTATCAGAAGTTACACGAGAAGAAATAGAAAATCTGAATAGTCTAATAACTCTTAAAGAAAACAAAACTGTAATTTTAAGCATTTCAACAAATACAATTCCCATCACAAAAAGCTTCACTGGCAAATGATGATCGTATTGATCACTAAAAAAATAAAGAAATAAATATCCAATGTCAGGAATGAAGCAGGCACATCACCAAAGATCATACAGACATTAGGAAGGAAATAAGAGAAAATAATGGACAGCTTTATGCCAACAAACTTTAAATTTTAGATAAAATGAATCTACAAGCATATAATTTATCAGAAGTTACACGAGAAGAAATAGAAAATCTGAATAGTCTAATAACTCTTAAAGAAAACAAAACTGTAATTTTAAGCATTTCAACAAATACAATTCCCATCACAAAAAGCTTCACTGGCAAATGATGATCTTATGCAAATTCTTCCTCAGATTAAAAGATAGACTACTCTTCTGCTTGTTTTATAAATTCAGAATACTTTAAGACAAATACCTGACAAGGTCACTATGAGAGGAGAAAATAATCACTTGTAAGCAGGATGGCAACAATCCTAAAGAAAATGCTAGCAAGCTGAATCCAGAAATACATAAAAAGCATAACACATTATGATTAAACTGAGTTTATTTCTGGAATATATGGCTTAATTAAACATTCAGAAATCAATGCAATATACCACATTAACAAAATAAAAGAGAAAAATACAAGATGCAGAAAAGTCATTTGACAAAATTTAATGTCTGTTCATTAAATAATAACAACAAGAATAAAAGCTTAGTAAGCTAGGAATGGAAAAGCATGGACATCCCATGCAAATTTGAAACTCGATATTTTTAAGATGTCAATTATTTTTTAAATTAATTGATAGATTCAATACAATCTCAGGGCTTTATTTTTTTTTGTGTGTGGAAAATTGAAAACTGGTCCTAAAATTTATATGGAAGTAAAAATGGCAAAGATAGTTAAGACACTCTCAAAGATGAACAAGGTGGGAGGCTGATTCTACTTGGTATCAAAAATTATTGTAAGACTATATTAATTAAGATAAGGATAGACATATATGGACATCCCATGCAAATTTGAAACTCGATATTTTTAAGATGTCAATTGTTTTTTAAATTAATTGATAGATTCAATACAATCTCAGGGCTTTATTTTTTGTGTGTGTGGAAAATTGAAAACTGGTCCTAAAATTTATATGGAAGTGAAAATGGCAAAGATAGTTAAGACACTCTCAAAGATGAACAAGGTGGGAGGCTAATTCTACTTGGTATCAAAAATTATTGTAAGACTATATTAATTAAGATAAGGATAGACATATAGATCAACGGAATAGAAAGGAGCACAGAAATAGAATCATGCATGTACAGACAGATGACAGATGACAGACGTGGCTCCCCGGGACAGGAAGTAAGGGTATTCTCAGCAGATGTGCTGGAACAATTGAATATTCATATGCAGTGCAGAAATAAAGAAAAAAAGAGAAACTTTTGTTATTTACCTCACACACCATACTCCAAATAAATTCCAGTTGAATTTAGAACATGTTAAATGTTAAAAGTAAAACAATGAAATGTCTAAAGGATAATATAGGATAATATCTTCATAATCTTGGGGTAAGCGACCAGTAAACATCATACACAGAAACGCACATGCACACACACACACATACATACATACACACAACACACACATGCATGTACACACATACACACGTGCACACACATGCACATACACACATGCATACACATGCACATTCCGTAAACACATACATACACACATGTACACACACATACACACATGCACATACACATAAACATGCTAACCATAAAGAAAAATGTTAACTCAGACTGTCTTTAAAGATTAAACATGTCTGTTCATCAAAAGGTACCATTAGAAAATGAATGAAAAGGCAACCCAAAGTCTGAAAGAACATGCTTACTACATATGAAGCCATCAAAGCATGTAAAGCCATCCAGAATGTAAAGAACTGTGACAAGTCCATACGAAGAGGCAGGCCATCTACAGCAAATGCACGAGAGGTTTGAAAAGCACAGAAGGTACAGAAGAAGATATCCAAGTGGCAATGAACATGAAAAAGTGCTCAACAGCATTAGGAATCATAAAAATGTGAATTTTAAGCAATGCAAATAAGTAAATTAATTAAATAAACAAACAAACAAATAAATAAATAAAAATAACTAAATAAATAAACAGTGCAAAGCCACTGCATACCCAAGAGAACTGCAGCTAAAATTTAAAAGGCTGAGTTTACCAGGTAGGTGAGGACATGGAGCAGTTGGAAGTCTCACACACTCCCAGTGGGAACAAATTGGTGCAACCACTTTGGAAAACTGTTTGAGATTGCCCTTCTGGAGCTGAAGATTTTCATTCCCTATAATGCAGCAATCCCATTCCTAATTACATACCTAAAGAAATGAGTACATGTGAGCATCAAGGATCATGTGCCAAAAGGCTCGCAGAAGTACAGCTTGTAATAGCCCCACATTGGAAACGACCTGAAGTGAATCTACAGTACACATGGATAAAGAGATTGTGATTAAATTGTGACATATCCATGCACTGAAACCATACGGCAATGAAAATAATGCATACCTACGTGGATCTCACAATGGAAACACATATTGTTGAATGAAAGAAGTCAGAACCAGCAATTACAAAATACATGTGGTATAACTCATTAATATAAAGTTTAGGAAATGGCTAAAACTAAAATACAGTATATAGGTATGCATGTTTTGGTGACAGATACATAGAACACATACACACACATGCACACAATTGATAACCAAAGAAATCAGGAAAATGGTTACCTTTAGAGAGAGGGTGAGTAGGGATTGGGCTTAGGCATGAGTGGAGCTTTTAGGGTGCTGAGGATATTCTATTTCCAGACATGAGTGTTTGGGTATTTGCTTTGTCATAAATTTTAGAGCACTCCATCTTTTCTTTTTGCAAGTTTTCCCCCGTGTGCTACATTTCACAATAAAAAAGGTTTATAGAAACAATACTTTTATTGGTTAGAGCATGGTGCAGATAACACCGAGGTCCAGGGTTCGATTCCTATACTGGCCAGCTGCTGTCCCCCCCACCCCCCAAAAAAGTTTCAATACAAAAAATAAAGTGGCTAGTGGCTAGAGATTTTCAGAATGCCAATAAAAATTTGTCTTATGGGAATTATAATGACAAACCTATTTCCTCAGTTATAAATCTATTTTTATTGCAAACTGAAAGAGATAAATTTGTTGATAAAAGTGGACCAAAACATACTAAATGCTTCTGCGTCTGCTCTTCAGTCCATACATTCAGGGCTCTTTCATGAGTGCTACTATTTCAGGCTTTGATCGTTGCAATTCCCCTTGCAATACAGCTCATCCATCTTCCAGGGGGCTGGCAGGAGTGGGCGGTCTGCACTCTCAGGCCAAGCCTGCCCGTCCTCCACCCTAAGGGAGGTGAAGAGCAGTGAGCCATTTAGGGAAGACTCACTTGTGCTCCTGCCAGCTGCTCTCATGGAGCTTGCACTCTAGAAGGGAAACACAGACAGCAAATAAGCAAAACATTCCAGAGTATAGAATGTCAGAGAGTGTTAAATGCTCTCAAGGAAAAGGAGATCCCAAGAGTCTACCCGACAAGGCAGGGGACTTGTCGATTCTGCTCACTTCAGAGGCCAGCCCGGTACATGGGACACAGAAGTCATCAATACAGGCTTGTGGAAGGAGGGAGTGACTGATGGATATTGCTTTACGCACAATTCCCATAATGAACCCATCATGTGGGGAAAATACCTGCATTATTTTAAACATGCATGTACTTACACTGTACTCATATAATAACATAGTTTCTCTTTTAAAATTTCCCTTTTCCACTTAAGTTATGTCATGAGTATCTCCCCATGTTAACAAACACAGAAGTACATCATCTTTGGAAACCTGCATCCTAGTCTCTGCCCAGATGAGTCTTCGTTTGGTGTCTGCTTGTCCCTACCAGGGAGGGACGGCCTCTCTCCAGCTGGTACGGTGGTGGGCATGGTGCTGTCTGTAACAGCATCGCTCCTTTCTGCTTCCTGAGACTCCACTTTCTGGTCTGCCTACCAGTTTTCCCAGGACCCTGGGTCCTACTTGGCTCTTGTGGGAAGCAGCACCGTTCTAGAATGTGGCCTATAGCCACAGCAGGCAGCAAGGACCAGAGGCATTTGGAAACAGAGGTTGAGGAAACAAATGACCAGAAGATTTGAAGACTTGCCCAAGTTCCTGCAGCCAGTTACTGGCAGCTCCAGGTCCTGATTTCTAGTCCAGGCTGCACGTATTTATCTGTGACAGTGTGCTCTATCAAAAACCCATAACCCACGGATGTTATAGCAGAGTTATTCATAATTGCCAAGGTTTAGAATGATGTCCTTCAACGGGTGAATGGATAAATAAACTGTGTTATATTCAGACGATGGAATATTATTCAGTGTTAAAAAGAAATTATTTACCAAGCCATAAAATGACATTGATATTACTTAGTAAAATGAATATTATTTAAATGCATACTAGTAAGTGAAAGAAGCCAATCTGAAAAGGCTACATACTGTATGATCCCAACAATATGACATTCTGGAAAAGGCAAAACTATGGAGGCATTAAAAAAATCCACAAAAACCTCCGTGGTTTCCAGGGGTTAAGAGAGAGAGAGGGATGAGCAGGTGGAGCACAGGGAATTTTTAGAACAGTGAAACTACTCTGTATGATGCTGTAATGTGGATACATGTCATTATACATTTATCAAAACCCATGGAATGTACACCGAGAGTGAACCCTACTATGGGCTTTGGGCGATAATGATGTGTCAGTGTAGCTCATCCTTGTGACAAATGTACCGCTGTGCTGCAGGATGTCGGTGATGGGGGAGACTGAGTGTGTGGGAGCAGGGGTGTGTGGGAACATTCTGTATGTTCTGGTCAGTTTTGCTGTGAACCTAAAACTTCTCTTAAAAACAGTCTATTTAAATAACAACAAGAACAGAAGACGTTTTTCCCCATCATGACCCAATGTTGATTCTTGCAAAAGAGCCTCAAAAAAATCACGCTTCTTTTATTTCTTTCCCCTTGGCATTTTTCTGTAGCCAAGGAGCAGAACTCTTCTCCAGGCTAGGAAAGGATGGGTAGGCACAGTCTCTTCTTCACTTAGTGTCCAGGGCACGTGACAGTTTTTTCAAAAGGCTTATTGTGCCCTCAGGAGAATTTGAGCACTGACAAATATCTTGAGTTTCTACTTCTACGTCACTATGACTCTCACCATGGGAGCCTCTGTGGATGAAATGACTTTGTAAAGTGCTTCCCCCAGTCCTTGAATTGGGTCTAAAAGCTGTGGTGGCCTCAAAGACCTTAAGTCTCATTAAATAAAAGAACCTAAGCTCTTCTTTCTGCAGCTTGGTGCTTTGGAGGACTCCCTGGAGGAAAAAGGCCAACTTAGAGATGCTCTCAGCCCTATGTTAAAATCAGGGGAAAGAAGCCAGCTTTGTTAAGCCCGCGCCTCATGTTAGTCTCTGTGCCAGGCCCTTGATGTGTTTTATCTTATCAGATTCTCATTAGAACCCTATGACAGCACTAGGATTATGGCCTTTTGCAGCTTCAGAAACAGGGGTGCAGAGCGGTTGCTAGACCCCAAAGACATTCAGATAATGAGTTGTAGAGCTGGAAAGCAACCCAAGCCACTTTTGCTCAATCACGTTGCACCAAGGAGTTCTTGTCTTGAAGGGACTAACTCTGAGAGCCAGTGACGCTGAGCCCAGCGATTCAGGGAATAGCATAGTTGGACCCTTGTCCCATCCTCTGCAGAGCTCCTCACTTTACGCTAGTGATTCGGAATTCATACAATGGGGAGCAGGCTGCTGTTTCGAAGACCTTCCCTCTGCAGCCTGCAGCCAGTTCTGCCAGCCTTTCTCCGTCTCTGCACACTGCCCGCTGCCCGCTGCCCGCTGCCCCTCGATGGCCTCTTCCTCCTTCCTGGTCACCACTGATAGTCTGTAATAGCTCGGGATTGTCTTTGCTCTTTGGATCCCTGCCTTCTTGTTAATTTTGATCTCCTTGGTAACTTAGAGTTATAGGCTACAGAACCAGTATGTAAGGTTGTTCAATGGTTAGTAATTATAATAAAACTGTATCTGCCAGCTTACCTTAAGCATGTCTTTTTATTCTGGTGCTTTGACATTTGTGGCCCTGCTAGGGCTGGCCAATTCCTAGAGACACTAAATCACTCATCTGCTAATGTGACTTTGACATGCAAACTAATCAGTCTGGAGCCTATATACCCCCAACTACCTCCTTTCTATTAAGCTCTTACACTCCAGGCCACTATCCACCTGATCTAATCGTCCCATGAGAGGCTGAGTTTCACATGGAACTAGTCCCTATGCCCCAGAGTCAGCCTAAATTATCCAAACTATTCCGTCTCAGCCTGCTTACCCTGACTTCCCATGAAGCCACAACGAAGTCTCTTGCCCTCATTTCCTCCTTGCACATTCTGTCTCCTGACCGACCTCAGTGCATCCTCATGTGTCCCTCTGTGGCGTGCCATGCCTCCTGTTTCTAGGGATCTGTGAGCATAAGAACATCTTCCTTCATAGCAGTCATTTCAGTATCTTCGTGTCTTACCATACCTGATTAAAACAAATCCTGGGTATATTTTGAACACATCTACACAAAGATACTATTCAACATAAACTAGTTTCTCTTATACTCCATTGGGGTCTCAGGAAGGAAATTCAGAATGTCATTGTTGGCAGACAAATCTGAGCTGAGAGCTGGCATTCAGTGAGGCCAGAGCGTGCATCAGGGACACTGTGCTCTGTGGGACCCAGTGCAGCACCTTGAAGGGAAGAGAGTCAGGTGGTTGGTTTGGTGGTGAATATGATATACTCTCTCACTTTCTCTTTCTCAGCACCTACATTTAGGGACAGGTTTGAGTTTAGAAAACTTGAGGGCATAGAAGGGAATTGCAGCTGAGCCTCAAGAGAGTCAAGCATTCCGGGTGTGATACTTATATTCTTCTCAGCATAAATTGCTTGGGAAGGATTTAGGAGGCAGAAAGACCTTCCTGGAAGGGAAGGATGCAACAGAAAGTATGGGATGAACCAGTGCAGGTGTCTGTTCCCTAACCCTGCCTGAAAAGAGAGAGGCTGAATGTAAAAACAGAAGTAATTCCTTTTCTGTATCATTCAAGGTATAAACAAAGCTGCTTTGAGGCTCAGATGACAAAGGAAAGCAGAGAGTTGGTGGGGAAAGGCTTGCTCCCTATTTCTGGGCAGAAGCCACAGAAGCAAGCCCAACTCATGGACTGAGAATCAGTGTGGTGGGAACCAGTGGCACAGAGAGGCTGTGTGCCTTAAGGGCTTGGAAACTCTGGTGGAACTAGGAGGTAGCCTGCTGGGCACAGCGGCATTGTTCTGGGTGGAGTCCTGGCAGCCTTAGCAGCAGCAGGGCAGGGCTTTATCCATGGTGCAGTGTTGCCACAGATGTCAATGAGAAGCTGAGGGCAGAAGGACTTCAGAGGGCTATCTGAGAACACCTGGGGACCTCAGCACCTCCAGCAGGGCTTTGGGGAAAGCTACAGGGGCCAGGGTATCCCAGGAGTCAGCAACATGGGGTATCCATTTCACACTAATGCAATCTCCTTTTAAATCACAGGTTGGTATGCTTGGGGACAGAAGCAAGGCATTGAGAAAGCCCTGATGAGTCTTCCTTTCAAGGCTTATCAGATTTGTGAGCCAGGAAAACTAAGGCAGCCCAAATGCTCAAAATCTCTTGAATTTTCACATCTTCTCACCCAGCAAGAGATCTTTCCAAGGTTGCTCTCTGTAAGAAAAATGAGAGCGTCTCACAGCTTGCTTGGGCCAATAATTTATTCCGAAACAAGTTGCTTATCTCTTTGATCTGGATTGCAGCTGGGCACCCCTGTCAGAGCTACTTGCATACTGGGTACTCTCACTGGGTCCCACTGACTATGCCCTGTCTGTCACTGTGCCCTGTCTCTGTGCTGACAAATGCTAGGAGAAAAAGGACCTCCACATTTGTGGTAGCCAGGTTTGGGCCAGTTAAAGTAAAGATGAAAAC
Source organism: Galeopterus variegatus (assembly GCF_000696425.1). Classification (NCBI taxonomy): domain Eukaryota; kingdom Metazoa; phylum Chordata; class Mammalia; order Dermoptera; family Cynocephalidae; genus Galeopterus; species Galeopterus variegatus. The sequence continues at coordinate 113,814 of NW_007729857.1, forward strand.
AACTTAGTCAGCTATTAGATAGAGGTTTCCCCCACCTCAGCATTTCTGGAAAAAGTGGTACTAAGTGTTGCTGGAGAAAGTGTTGCTGCTAAAACCACCAGAGCAAGTATGGTCACTCTTAGTTGCATTCCCTTCAGTGACCCAAACACCCTCCCACCAAGTCCCACCCACCCAACACCTCCCACACCAGAGTCCAAATGTCTCCCTCTTCCTCCTGCCTTCCTCAGGTAGAAAGGATTTGGTACACTACTGGTATTTCCTTCTCTAAATCAAGGGGTGGGCTGCTTGCCCAAGTTGTGCCTGTCTGGCACTTTTGGTCAAAACAGTCCTGGTTTCTGGCTTAGCAGCACCGTCTGAGCACAGCTGCTCAACAGATTCCAGTGTGGAAATTCTAGCACACAAACAAACTACTTTCACATTCTTAAGTCTGTGACAAGGTTGTTTTTCTGGCCAAGAAAGCTCAACTCCTCCCCAGCCCCGATTGCTTTACACATGCTATTGTACCAAAAAAAAAATAAAATAAAATAATTCCAAAAGAAAATAAAAAACCAAGAAGGAAATTGACTCGAAATTGCACCACAGAAACACATCTTCTGTTTTTACTTTCCTGCTTTATTTCCATCCCCCATTCCCAAGCATAGTTTAGATACTCATAATCACAACAGAGATAGTTTTACTCCGTCATTTTCATGTAATGGTATATACCACTATTTTTTCCATGTTAATACACAGTTATAATTGTAATGATCATACACTATTCTGTAGAGTTGATATTCAATAACCCACTTACCATCCCCTTAATGAAACTGAGTCATTCTTCAAAGTGCATCTCCAGTCCCAGATCTTTGGCTAACCTTACGTGATGCATCAGGCCTCAGAGAATATTCCATCCTCTGAACTTAAGAGCATTTCCTCTTCGTTTGCCAGACCTCCAACATGTATTCCCTTTTATATTTTAACATATCTCTTTCTTGCTGCTATAGCCTTGAGGTCTTTTTCACCTCTGAATCCCCTACAGTTACCAGAATATCTGACATTTTACGGTGCTCAATATGAGTAGATAATTAACAATAGTGACAGCGATGCTGGTAGCATGAGAGGTCTTCATTACAATCTGCAGCAACAATACCACTCTGGGTAAGTTTAGCAGAAAAAGAGCTTATTAAAATTAAACATACATCTAACTTATGATCCAGCAATTGTGCTCCTAGTTATGTACTCGGGAGAAATAAAAACACATGTCTACAAAGAACACTTGTACAAGAAGGTTCACATCAGTCTTTTTCAGAATAACCCCAAAGTGGAAAACAGTATTATCTTTCCATTCTAGTTTTTCATGAACTTTTTGAAGTACCCTCACATTTATTAACAGGAGGATGAATAAATGATTTGGAGTGTGTTCATACAATGGAATACTATTCAGCACTAAAAAGGAGCAAACTACTGTTACATAAAACAACATGGATGGATCTTATAAACAATATGTGGAGGGAAGTAAGCCAGACACAGAAGAATCCAAGAACAGGCAAAACTAACCTGAGGCGATAGGAATGCTGCCACCGTTCGCAGAGCAAGACTCCAAGCGTGCTCGGCCTGCCAGGTGCTCGAGCACAAAGAGCTGCAGCTGGATTATGGCTGCTATTTCTTTGACCCTAGAGAAATGTCCCAACATATCAATTGAACAACGCTTGCTGACTGCAGGGACCTCCCAGTGAGAAGGTCCCACTGACGGCATACCACAATTCTAGGTCTCTCTGTCCTGGCAGAGCTCCTAGGCAATCAGGAGGCTGGAGTGGAGAGTGCAAATAGCACAAACTAGACCTTGAGATGGCAGCTGGCAGGCGCTTGCTGATTGCAGGGACCTCCCAGTGAGAAGGTCCCACTGACGGCATACCACAATTCTAGGTCTCTCTGTCCTGGCAGAGCTCCTAGGCAACCAGGAGGCTGGAGTGGAGAGTGCAAATAGCACAAACTAGACCTTGAGATGGCAGCTGGCAGGTGGCGGTGGTGCCCTGGGGTCCCTGTAATTCCTAGGGGATTCTGTCTTTCATCCCTTGCTGGGACATGGCAGAGAGTGGCGTGTGGGCCAAGGAGCTAAGGTTCACATCAGATCCCCAGTTTTTGAGGGAGGAGGAAGAAAGGGACATGGCTTCCCTCTTGGCTGGCTTGATCTCCACCCTGCTCCTGCTCTTCACCAATGAAGGCTTCTGCTTGCCTGGGCTGAAACCGGCAGCTGGAAGCATGTGGACAGCAGGCTTTATCTGAATCTGGGCTGTTCCTGACCTGGTAATGAATGGGGTTCATTGCTTAAACTGAAATCACCTGAATGAACAAGAGCTAGGTTAGAGATTTTTGCCTAAGACTGGACATAAACTTTTCTAGTACCAGGAAGCAGGTAGAAGTGAAGGTTAAATAATGCTTTCTTTCCTGATGTGTTGTATATGGACCCATCGCTACCCCTAATTGAAAGTCTTATGTCTGATGAGGCCGTGAACTTTGGAGAGACAAGCAGGATTATATAATGACCTTCCTGTGAAACTCAGGTTGTCTTGCAATGAGCTAGTGAGACTGGGTCTCCCCTTCTCCCCAGGGGGAGAATTTGCATAGAATCTCAACTTCCCCCGATGTCTCCAGGTGCTAGCCAGCTGGCATTTCCCAGCATCCCCATGAGCAGTTGGCCCAGCTAAGGCTAGATTTGGTTCCCAATTCCTTGTTTATTTGTTACTTGCATAGTCACTCTCACATTGGCTCTGCAGAATGAGAGAGTGAAAGGGAGGTGAGGTCCCTATCCTGGTGCACAACCCTGTGGTACACCCAGCAGGTCTTGCAGAGGTCTCGGTGCTGTTCTGTGAGACGGGCCACCTGTGCAGCTGCTGACCCTTTGCCCTTGAATCTCAGCACCTACCAAATGATGTTTGCTGGTCTTCACCCAGAGCCATTGCAAGTAGATCTCCCATGAAGACCCAAAAGTGAGAAATCTCTCAAATGCAGTTGATGGACAGCCAAAGTAAACAGCAATATTTATTAAATTTCTAATAATGAAAGGGATTTGGGGAAGAGTCCTTCAGACAATTCTGGCTGGTGTATATGTTATTCAGTTCAATTCGATATAATGGGACCATCTTTGACAAGGGATTCAGAGTCAGAAAGACCTGATTTTTAAGTCTCACATTTGTCACCCACTATTTGTATACGCCTAAAAAATTTTACTTAACTTCTGTGATCCTCAGTTTAATCATTTATAAACTTGAGATAATAACATCAACTTCAACCAATTGTAATGTAGCCTGAATAAAGTCACCTAAGCATAACACTAAGTATAGCACTTAGTACTGCAAACTAATAAGTTATCAATAAATAATAGTAATGAGTATTAACAATGTTAGCATGCACAAAGGCAGTAATAAAAGGGAAAATAATGAATGTACAACTAGAGCTCCTGGGGGACAGCCTCAAATCTGTCAGATTTCTTCAACTAGCTTCCCTCCGAATCCGTACAGCTTGGTAGAATCTGGCTATCCCCACCGATGGCATCAGGGCAGTAATAAATATTATAGTAAACAACAAAACAAAATGAACCAGGGATGAAAGGACAAAGCTATATCTGTAAAGTGACTTAGGCTCGGTCTCAAAACCCCATCCCCTCTAATGGTAGGAAATGTGATCTTACTGACTCAAGACCATTCATTCACTACTGTTTCAAATGTGATCTCACTGAGATAAATGTTCCATTCATTTTAGGGTTTTCACCCCTCCCTCATCATCTCTCCTCGCAGGAGAGGCAGTTTCACCTGTGAGATGATATGCAGGTTGGGACATGGACCTGCCCAGCGTGAGCACAGGCACATCTGGGGGTGGCTACGGCTGAGGGGTGTTGGTGGTCCCAGGCCTCGGGCATCTGTCCCCACCTCCAGGACCCTCTGCCGGGTTATCATCAGCCACCCCGAGGCTTCTAAAATGCAGACCTCTTGGCAGCTTAGATGCTTTGAAATTTCTGCCTTCTCTTCCTACCTTTGGGGTAGGATTTAGCTCTTGCTCAAATCCCTTTTTGTAATCTATTGTTTGTGGATAAACTTTGCTCTCTTTGTTCAGGCTTCTCCCCATGATTTCCTAACCAGGCTTTTTGGAATTCAAGCCATTTTTTTTTTTCAAGCACCTGGTTCTTGGAATAAAAATCCATGGCATTCAAGATTTCGATATCTGCTATAAATTTACCAGAAAATTAAATGATTCATTAAAAGTTTCAAAGCCCTGAATATTTGACTTTTTTGCTCACTTTGTACTATCCGTTCCCTATAAGCAGTGTATATGAAAAGCCTTTTCTTCAGTGATGAAAAGAAAAGTAGAGGGTAAAAGTGATAAAACTAAATCACACACATTAGTATCAAAATATTGCTTACCACAAATACAGTTACTTCTGCACACACTTTCTCCCTATAGCCCGGAGCTAGCCCAGAGAGTGGCCCAGAAAATATCCCCTCAGCATTCCCACATACTCTGCAAATGCCCCACTTCAGCAAACCGGGGACCAGGTGACAGTCACCATGTTTCTCAACTGGTGTCTGGCAGGTGCAGGAGTGGAGAAGATATGGGGAGGGGTGTCTGCCATGTTCCTATCTGAGCTAGGAGGGTCGGTTGGGAATACTTACTGTGTGAGTACAAAAACTGTCATCACTTAGCTAGGGCAAGAAGATATGCATAAAGGATTAGGAAGTCTTCCAAAATTTAGGGGCCACCGTGGCTTGGCTCATAGGAGACCTGCTCCTTTAGGGGGCTGGTAAGAGGTTGGAGCATAGATTCTGCCAGACACAAAGAAGATGATCACGTGAGAGCTTGCCTTGAACTCTGGCTGTGTTCTTATTTGTATTTCTCTACCCAACTTCCTTTTTTGAATGCAAGAGAATCTGCTGCAGACAGAAGACCTTCACCTCCCACCTATATTGTCCCAACACGGGAGCTCCCTGCAATTTTCAGTGACTCCTGACTTTTCTCCAGGTCAGGAAAATGGCTGTGTACAGAGTCCCTGTGCCATACTGTGCTTCCCCCTGTCCACTTTGCCTTCGTCAGGCTGCCCAGACAGCACCCAGCTGTCCACAACTCAACCTTCTCTCCATTCCTCTTCCATCACAAAGTCTTCTGAAAGCCCGTGCACAAAACTATCAGGTCCAACTGGAAAAGCCCTTGGTACAGCGAATCTCTGAGGATTTGCGGTAGAGCCGAGATTTGAAGACAGAGGTCCTGCCTCCAGAGTCAGGGTTCTTTCTGCTGTGTCAGCCTAGAACTCCCAAGATTTAAATCTAGCTCAGCGTCCCAGACCCAACAGCAGTAAAGACAAAAGCCATCTGCAGGGCCCTCTGCTGGAGACCCCTGTAGCCTTTGCTCTTGCAGATTTATAATGAGGAATGTGAGGTTATGCTGGGAGCAATTACCAGAGCTTGGAAACATCAGCTCAGATAAAATTAGATTTGACCTGAGAGGTTGTTCTAAACACCAGCTCAACTGCCTTTGATGTTCTGAATCCCATCAAATTACACACAGTTCTCTCTTCCTGGCTTTATAGTCAATTTCTTCATCAGAGAAATGAAAAAGACCTGTTTTTCATTAAAATCCTTAAAGCTCTTTCCCTGCAGGTGTTGTAACAGGCTGGCAGATGTGGTGTCTGCTAGTTGCATCAACTACCAGCCAGGGATATTAGCTGAGTTATCGTTTTGAAAGGCGCTGCCCAGAGCCATTGAATGTTGAAAGGACAATACCTGCCTCTTAGAGATGGAGAGACAGACCAAGGGCCAGAGAAATCCTGTGACATGCCCAAGGGTATATGGGTCAAAATGCCAGAACCAAGGCTTTATCACAGTCTTCCTGCATTGTCCTCTTTTATGCTTTCGTAATGACTTCGTATACCAGGGGCAGATTTTGATTAGAGATTTCATAATTTGGAGAAGAGAGAAATTACTAATTGAGAGAGACAGAATTTGCACCCTGAAATTTGATTTCAGAATCCCGTGACTTTTCCTACTACAATAATGAAGGGGGTCATGTGAGGAATGGAGAAGATACAGATCAGGAGGGTGGGCAGGCAGGAACAAAGGACAGAGAAAGTCCCTTGAGACCTGTCTGTCCTCTTTGCTGCTTTATCTCCAGCATCAGCCCGGGGTGTGACACATAGTAGGTGCTCAATAAGTATTTGGCAAAGAAGAATGAGAGGAGGGAAGAAAGGGAAAAAGAAAGATAAGGAAAGAGATGGGCTATTAGGTGAAGGCAGTCTTGCTCTGAGGTCTGAAGGTTTTATAACCACTTCTTTAGGCTAAAGTTATTTTTCTCTAACTTCTGTTTTTGGAGGGTTTGTTTGTATTTTGGGGAGGAATTGTTTGCTTTTTGTTTCATCTAAGTTAAAGAGACTGGGATTGTTGTACGTCTAACTTCTGGATCAGCAGAGCATTGTGATTTTTATTGAGTAATTTTGGTTGAGTAATTTTCTGAAGCTCATGTAATAATAGCTAGGGTTAGAACTGACAAGAAGTGTGGCCTCTACCAAAGAACACAAAGTTCCATTCCAATCCTCTTTTCTTTTATGTCCTCTCCTGTTCCCTGGCACTTTCAGTGTCTCTTTTTGCTCCAAGTGAAATTTTTTTTTCCTTTTTGCCTTTTTATTATAATTCCACTCAAGCTTTGAGCCCTGATCCAAGTGAAATCTAATGGGACGATGTATTGTTCCTTCTGGGTCACAATTTTCAATGAGTCCATCTGACTAAAGGACCCAGGCTTTCATTCATTCACTCATTCATTCATACATTCATGTGTTTATTCATCCATCAATCATTCAAAGAATACTTATGCGCTTTTGTACCACACACTTTCCTAAGTGATTCTAAAATGTATGGGCCTCAACCCCTGGCCTCACACTCTCAGTGAATAAAGGAAACAAGCAAATATACAGTTAATGTGATGATCTCAGCGCCAAGAAGGCAGGAGCTAACTTTGCTGGTGGGTATGTGAATAAAGGCTTCCTAGAGAAAGTGATGTCTGAACTGAATGTGAAATATGATGAGGCTGTCAGCAGGTGAAAGGTGGGGGGCCAAGTGAGCTGAATTACTCCAGGCAGAGGTTAAAGCCTAATCAAACAGAATAAAAGCCCAGGTTCTCAACATGGCCTATAAGGTCACCATATTCTGATGCCTACCTACTCGTCCAGTTTCACCGCTGATCAGTTTTACCTTTTTCCAGCGTATACAGACACAAGGGCCTTCTTTTAGTAACTGGAATCCTTTAAGCTTATTTCCATCATGGAACATTTGTGCTTCTGTTCCCTCTCACTGAAACAGTCTTCTTCAGGTTCTTCATGTGGCTGCCTCAATACCAGCGTTGAAGTCTCAGCTCAAATGTTTCATATGAGAGAGATGCTATGATAATCCCCATTTCACAGATTGGGAACCATTCTGCAATGGTTCAGTAACTTATCCAAGGCTACACAACTTGCAGGTGAAGTTGCCAGAAATTGAACCCAGACAGTTTTGGCCTACAGACTCAAAGTGTATCCACTGTCCTGTCGCACACTGCCTCTCTCAGTCTAAACTGATCTTGTTTATACATGTACATGTTTCAGTTTCTTTGCTCTAGAATATACTCTCCAAGAGAGCAGGGGCCTTCTGTTTTGTTCACAACTATAACCTCAGTGCCTAGCATAGAGCCTAGCGTATAGTAGGCACCTAGAAAATATTTTTTGTATGAATAAATAAGCAAAAGCTTGGGAGAAAGTGTGCATAAAAAAGATTAGAGGGGGCCGAGCCCGTGGCGCACTCGGTAGAGTGTGGCGCTGGGAGCACAGCGACGCTCCCACCGTGGGTTCGGATCCTATATAGGAATGGCCGGAGTGCTCACTGGCTGAGCGCGGTGTGGGCAACACCGCACCAAGGGTTGCGATCCCCTTACCAGTCACAAAAAGGACAAAAAAAAAAAAAAAAAAAAAAAGAAGATTAGAGGTATACTGCTCTTAGATTTTAAAAAATAGTATGAAAGCTTATTTAACTGTGACCTCTGAGAACTATGCTTATTTTTAATAACTATCCTTATTTTTATCCTTTCACTGAAATTAGTGACAGAATTGTTGTAAATACAGGACAGGTAGGAGTAGATACAATGGCTGGATGGTAAGGAATTGGGACAAATTGAGGGCTTTGGAGGGTGGGGGATCCTTGTGATATGTCTGAAATTATAACACATAAATGACTGCCTACTCCTAACCAAGGAAGATAGTGGGGATCACTTCATGGAAGTCCTCTCCACAGAGAAGTGATTGCTGAACAGCAGGAAAATAACTTCCTAAAATGTCCCCATGGTGTCAATAACCTAGGAGTCCTCTCCAGCTGACCAAGCTTAGATAGCCACAGCAGATGGTGTTAATGAGCCTGAAATGACGCAAGCTATTTCTGCAGTCTACTGCCTGCCAGAAGCTCCTTCTCAGCCACAGGTCATTGATCTCTTCCCAGTCAAGTGCCAAGGTACTCAATGAATTATGTCACTTCCTCTGGTGGGCTTTCCAAGATGGCAGTGGTTCTGGGCCATGATCGTTGCTCCTAGCGAGAGTCCATCAAGCATGGCCCAGCTGTGCTCTTCCAAGGAGGAGTCTGAACTTGCGCTTTGAGATTCTGATTCACAGGGAAGTCTTCCAGCTGCTCACCACATTATCTTTCTTCCTAGCCTTTGAAAAGAAGCCACATAATCTATGGTTGACAGTTTTCCTAGATTTCTAGCAAATAAAGCCTCACAGCTTCAACTGAATCCATGATGATGGTTTGGGTTTAGAAAGTTATAATGTGACTTAACTACCCCAAATAGTAACTACATATATCGATTACTTTTTCTGTGCCAGAGACTTTTCTAAGCTCTTTACAGACATTATGTCATTGAATTTCAGAACAACTCTAGGTTATAGAAACTCTATTATCCCCATGGTGCAAATAAAGAACTGAGAAACAGAGAAGTTAATAACTTATCCAAGGTCTTACATGCAGCAAGTGGCACAGCCTCTATCTGTCAAATTTCAAAGTCGGAGTTCTTAATAACTTAACTGTTGGGCTATATCCACATGCCCAAGACTTTTAACCTCTCCAAATATGTCCTAATCTGGAATTGAAGGTACATATCATTACCTATCAATATACCTGCTGTGTTTGGAGAGTGCCTCTTCCTTTAAAAAAGTAATTATGTTTTCTAGGGCCGGCCCGGTGGCGCACTGCTGTGGTGCGCCACTTGGGAAGTGCGGTGGCGCTCCCGCTGAGGGTTCGGATCCCACATACAGACCGGTTCCCGCTCACTGACTGAGCGAGGTGCGGGAGCAATGCCGAGGGTTGCGATCCCGTTGCCGGTCCCGGTCCGGTACGGGGGCGACACTGAGGGTTGCGATCCATTGCCGGACATGGAAAAAGACAAAAAAAAAAAAAAAAAGTAATTATGTTTTCTAACAGTATATGAAACCAACCTCAGTATATGAAATCAAAGATACAGAGACATCTATTGCCTCTAGCCTTGGCCAGAGTTGACTTAGGAACTAAGTGTCAGAAACAAGATCACTGCTGAGATATGGTCCATTGATCAGATAGGCAGAGCATTATTAAATTTCAAATGAACTCTATTAAGTCCAACAAAGACGTATTTTAACAAGCACCTTCTAAATGCATAATTTCCTTGGATTAGATGATGCAAAAAATAAAAAAGGGTGTAGCAAGGCATGGTGAACATTTTATTCCTGGGATGAATACAGGTAAATCTTAGGTTGGTTCAATTCAGCCCCACTTTAACTATGAATAGAGTTTTGCTTCTAATCCACCATCACCCCTTTATTTGTCTAAGCCACCATCATCCTGTTCTCAAAGAGCTTCCAAGAGTTCTGGGTCATTCTAGGAGTATTGTTCACATGGTCAGGTGTAGGAGGCAGGTACGGAGTGTCCAAGTGCAGGTGGACATCACTCCTAATCAACAGATGATGTTCTGGCAGCTCTCTGTGAAAGTTACTCACTGGAGGGCAAAGACATGGACATTCTTTCAGCTCCCTGGCATGCAGGATGTTCAGTTCTCACTTGAATGGGAAAGGAAGATCTTCAGGCCATGCAACTTTTGCATGCTCTCTGGTACTGGGGACAGATGGAGTTTACTTGGGCATAGGGTGGACAGTCCTTTATTAATGGCTCAGCTACTATCTGTTTTGTCCCTCATCCAGCCCATGGTATCTTTATCTAATCTGGGGGAGAGAACAGTCTTTGGCAAATTCTTTCAGATTTGTGAGTCTGATATCCTGGATGCTGGGTTTGGAAATCCAGCAGTCAGAAACTTGGCTCTGCAATTCCATTTCTGCTTTGACAACCCTCCCTTAAGATAAGCGGTGCCCCGAGTCTAGTTGCCTAGGCTGGAGGGAAATGCTTCTATGTGTATACGCAGTTATCTTAATATGTTCCCTCATAATTAAACACAAGTATACACAGTCACAGGTTGTCAACCAGAGCACCCCCACCCCCAAGGACTGTCTCATAAGCTTAAGGCATGGAGAGGCAGAGAATGTGTACTTCTGGCAGGCAGGTGGCTGTCAGTGGAAAAGAGAGAAGAGGCATAACTAGGTGGCTCACTTGCCTCTTCCAAGCACATCAACCAGACAGTCATTCCTTTTCCTCCTGTAATGGAGATTGAGAGGGTGGAGAAAAGCTGTAAGTGTTCCTCCTGTGATTTTTGCTGCTGTGTAATGGAGTGAGAGTTCCCTCCTCCATGGAAAGATGAACAGTGAGGAGTAAAGACCACCCCTCTGCTTTGCTCAACAACAGACTGATGGTTGCTGTAACAGACCAATACAATGGAAGCCTATGACTCCACGCTGTGCAGTGATTAATTTCAACTGGGAAGTCCAAAGAGGTCAAAATGGAGGGACCATGCCAAAGTAGATTAAATCTCCTATTTTTATCCCATAAATTTCCAACCCCCCCCCCCCCCCCCCCCAAAAAAAGGGAAAAAAAAAAAAAAAAAAAAAAAAAGGAAAAAAAAAAAAAAAAAAAAAACA
>NW_007729857.1:125030-178910 GCF_000696425.1 Galeopterus variegatus
AAAATTCCCCCCCCCCCCCCCCCCCCGTTTCAAGTAAAGGTGAAAAAAAATACAAAACGTGAATTTAAATAGACAAAATAGCATGCCGGGTGTCCCTTCCCACAATTTTTAAGATTTCTCTGGAATAGACTAAAAAACGTATGCGCTGGTGTGCTCCCCCTGGGAATTTCAACCATAGCTCCACCTGAGGTCTCCTGATTAATTAATCAGCTGATCAATTAAAATACACCTATTATCTGTTCAATAGTAGTGTACCCTAAGCTCAGTTAAGTGTTGTGTTTAGGTGTCCTTGCGAGTGCAGAAACTCAGAGATGAGACCTTTGGAAACTGAGATTAGGATTTGAAGAATAGGAAACAGTAGGCAGGAAAGACGGTCACCCACATTTACTAAATACCTACTGTAGATCAGACATTAAATTACATGTTTTACATGCATTGTCTAATTTAATCAGAGAGGAGAAATTACCCTCAATCAGCAGATGATAAAATAGAGGTTGAAGAGGTTAATGATTTGTCCAAGATTAAACAGCAAGAAAGTGGAGAAAGCACTCAAAATCACTTCTATTTAATTCTTAAGCCCCCAATTCTTGTTTCTCCTAAGGGATGGAACTCCTTCTGCAGGAGAAGTTCTCCAATGTTTGGCTGTGGTGGCTGAGCGTCACCAGCGAAGACTCACTTCTTTTGGTTAAAGCAATACTTTTCACACCCACATCATTTTTAGCCATATCATACAATGTTTCATAGCTTTACTTAAATCAGCTCACATATTTGGCTTAAATAAAGGAATAAATCTTTTACTACCTTAAATGAAAACCAATGTCATATATAAAAAGAAGATATTTACACATATACATATACACAAGATCACGTTATTACAACATCATTGAAGTATTTGTTTCCTGGTGCAGGCTTTGAGGTTGGACCTGTTGTCTCTGTTTTAAGAAAAAAAGCAAACATTAGAGGTGCTTTAAAACAGGCTAACATTACACTGTGATGTAGTGTCCTCAGGAAGTTTGGAGTGGAAATAAAAGGGTTGTAAGTTTTTCATGAGGTGATTCAATGTTGCGATGCTGTGTACATTTACCACCTAAAATCATCATCATTAACCCAATTGTAATATGAGGTTACTTCAAAAAGTCAGGAAAAATAAAGGTACAGAAAAATAGAATTAAAAGAGAATATGAATCTTTCCACAAACTTTTTGAGGTACCCTCAGATAGGCTTTGGAAATACTAAGGTAGAATATCGCATCCCAGTGATGTCTTGTAAAAGGTCCCTACTCGTTGAAAGGGATGAGCAACAAAATTAAAAGCCAACCTGAAGAGAAGAGAGGTAGGGAGGATGGGAAAAAATAGTAGAAAAAGGAGGATAAGGAAACAAGAAAGACTAATGAGGGATCCTCATATTCTGAGAGTTCGATCCAAGAATCACATGGTCACTTAGCTGGTAGAGCCCAGGGTATAATAATAAAATATTTATAGTTAACATTTATTGACATATGTAACATAGAGTGCTTATCATATGCCAGACACTCTATGGAGGATTTTCATGTATTAATTAATTGAATCAGCCCTGAAAACCCCATGAATTAAGAACTATAATTATCCTCATTTTACAAAAAAGAAAATGAAACCACAGAAAGGTTAGGCACCTAGCCCAAGATCACGTGCCACTTTGTGGTGTAGCTGGAATTTGAACCCAAACAGCAGAAACAGAGAGGATACAGCCCCACTACTTGGTCTTAAGCCATCTCTTAATTTTTCTGAGATGGTTCTCTCCATGTATGACAAATTAGTATACAGTATACTGTGCCCATTTAATCACCTGCTGCAATGATGAATTAATCAACATATACTAACAGTAAGTAGTATTTACAAAGTCCTCCTTTGAGGCACAAACTGTGCCTTATTTGTTGTTGAATCCTCTGGATCCAGCATACACCCTGGCAATTATATTTGGTGCCGCATAATAATAGTTAGTGGTAGAATATGAAAGTCAACTGAATGAAGGCCAGAAGGCCTGGGTTCACATATCAAGAATAAAGGTCTAAAGAGGCACCCACAGGCCCAGCAGGCACCAAGGTGAGCTGAGATGCACGGGGTACTAGGAGCTCAGTCTAAGGCCCCAGAGGGAAGCACCCACAGGCCCAGCATGTTCTGAGATGAGCCAAGACCCATGCAGTAACAGGGGCTCAGTCTATGGCCATGGAAAGCTGGAAAAGGAGCCAAGATGGTGTAATATAGACACCACCACACGCCCTGTCACAGCAAGGACAGTTCACCACCACAGTGGTTCAGTGGTCAATGGCAGCCAGGGCCATTGTACAGGTAACCTGCTGCTCACTTGACTACATTGATATAAGAAGAGTCACAAGTACAGCCTGCAAATAGAGGAGGAAATCTCTATCTTCAGAGCCAACTGCAGAGTAATGGAAGAAGCAAGCTGTCTACCAATGACCAAACATCAAGGAAAAAAAAAATGCTAGAACTACAAACAGACAAGAAGATATGACACCACTGAAGGAATACAGTAATGCTCAAATTCCAAACCCCATAGAACAGGGAATCCTTGGAATGTCTGAAAAGGAATTCTAAGCAATGATCTTAAGAAAACTTGAAGAGATAAAAGAAGACCCAATTGGAGACCACAATGAAATAAGAAAAAATATCCAGAATATGAAGGAGGAAATTTACAAAGAGATGAATACCTTTAAAAAGAATGTAGCTGAACTCCTAGAAATGAAAAATTCACTGATTGAAATAAAAAACCCAACAGAGAGCTTGAGCAGCAGGCTAGAGCAAGCAGAAGAATTTCAGATCTTAAAGATGTTTTTTTCAAGATAACCCAGGCAGACAAAAAAAGGAAAAAGAATTTAAAATAATGAAGAAAATCTAAGAGAGATGCAGACAATCTCAAGTGCTCTAACATCTGAATTGTGGGGATCCCAGAAGGGGAGGAGAAAGGAAAAGGTATTGAAAACCTATTCAAGGAAATAATAATAGAAAACTTCCCAGGTGTAGGGAGAGATGCAGACCTTCAGATCCAGGAAGCTCAAAGGTCCCAAACCAGATTCAATCTAAAAAGATCCTCTCCAAGACACATTATAGTCAAATTTTCAAAGCACACAGACAAAGAGAGAATTCTAAAAGCAGCAAGAGAAAAGGGTCAAGTTACATATAAGGGAGCCCCCATCAGACTAACAGCAGACTTCTCAACTGAAATCCTACAGGCCAAAAGAAAGTGGAATGATATATTCAAAATAGCAAAAAAAAAAAAAAATTCTTTACCCAGCAAGCCTGTCCTTCAAAAATGAGAGAGAAATAGTGTATTTCCCAGACAAACAAAAATTGTAGGAGCTCACCACCGCAAACAGCCCTGCAAGGAATTCTCAAGGGAGTCATTCATCTGCAATCTGAATGATGATGATCACTATCACAAATACACAAGAAAGAGCAAAATCCACTGTTAAAACAAAAATGCCATTGAGGAAGAGAAAGAAGCTAAATCATGCCACTTCAAATTTCCAACTAACGTTTAAGAAGAGAAATAAATGGGGAAGTAGTAAGTGAAAAAGAAATACCACATGTTTTCACTTACTGGAGGGAGCTAAAGCTCTTACAACAAGAAAATGGAGGGGACACATCTGGGTGGGAGGGGGGAGAGGGAGGAGGGAGGGAGGTTTTGGTGATGGGACACAATAACTAACTACATTGTATATTGACAAAATAAAAAAAAAAGAAGATATTTAAAACATCTAAACAAAAAGCAATTAAATGACAGGAATTAAACAATACCTGTCAATAACTACCCTAAATGTGAATAAATTAAACTCCACATTCAAAAGACACAGACTCAGTGATTGGATTAAAAAGCTAGACCCAAGTACATGCTGTCTTCAAGAAACCCACCTCACCTGTAGAGACACACACAGATTAAAAGTGAAAGGATGGAAAAAGATATACCATGCAAATGGAAACCAAGAATAAGCAGGAGTAGCTATTCTTATATCAGATAAAATAGACTTTAAACAAAAAAAAAAGAGAGAGAGAGAGAGACAAAGAAGGTCACCATATAATGACAAAAGGACTTATCCAGCTAGAAGACACAACAATCATAAGTATATATGCACCCAATACTAGAGCATCCAAACATATAAAGCAAATACTCTTAGATCTAAAGAAAGAAATTGGCCCTAAAATGTTAACAGTGGGTGACCTGAACACCCCTCTCTCAGTGTGGGACATATCTTCCAGGCAACAAATCAAAAAAGAGACACAGGATTTAACTATGCATTAGACCAACTGGACCTGGCAGATATATACAGAACATTTCACCCAACAACTAAAGAATATACTGTCTTCTCATCAGCACATGGAACATTGATAGAATTTGGATGTGTTGTCCCTGCCAAAACTCACGTAGAAATCAGATCCCCCGTGTGGCAGTGCTGGAGACTATTTGAGTCATGGGGGCAGATCCTATATGAATGGATTAATGCTCTCCCTGGGGGAAGAGGGTTAGTGTGTGAGTTCTCGCTGTATTAGTTTCTGCAACAGCTGGTTGTTTAAAAGACCCTGGCACCTCCTCTCTCTTTCTTGCTTCTCTCACCATGTGATCTGCTTGTACCTGCCAGCTGCCTGCTGCTGTCCACTGTGAGTAGAAGCAGCCTGGGGCCTACACCAGACACAGCTGTCCCAGAATCATAAGCCAAATAAACCTCTGTTCTTTCTAAGTTACACAGTCTCAGGTATTCTGTTATAGCAACACAAAATGGACTAATATTCTCCAGGATAGACCATGTATTAGGTCACAAGTCTAGTCTCAGCAAATTTTAAAAAATTGAAATCATTCCAAGTATCTTTTCAGACCATACCACAGTGGACTAAAACTGGAAACTAATAGCATGCAACCCCCTGGAAACTATATGAATACATGGAAACTAAACAACAGGCTCCTGAATGACCTATGGGTCCAAGAAGAAATTAAACAGGAAATCAAAAAATTTATTGAAATTAATGAAAGTAAAAATACATCATACCAAAACCTGTGGGATACTGCAAAAGCAGTAATAAGAGGCAAATTTATTGCAATAAACACTTACATCAAAAGAATGGAAAGACTTCAAATAAACGACCTAATTTACACCTCAAAGAACTAGAAAAACAACAATCCAATCCTAAAGTTAGTGAACGGAATGAAATAACTAAGGTCAGAGCAGAACTAAATGAAATAGAGACCCAAAAACTGATAGAAAAAAGATCAACAAAACAAAAATTGGTTTTATGAGCAGATAAATAAAATAGAAAAACCATTAGTGAGGTTAACAAAAAGGAAGTGAGAAGACCTAAATAACAAAAATCAGAACTGAAAAGGGAGACATTACAACTGATACCACAGAAATACAAAGACTCATTAGAGACTATTATAAACAACTGTATGACAACAAATATGAAAACCTGCAAGATATGGTTAAGTTTCTGGACACATGCAAACTACCCTGACTGAACCAAGAAGGGATAAAAAACCTTAACAGACAAATAACAAACAATAAGATGAAGCAGTAATCAGTAATCTTCCAACAAAGAAAAGCTCACTTCTGATGGCTTTACAGCTAAATTCTATCAAACCTTTAAAGAGGAATTAATACCGATTCTCCTCAAACTATTCCAAAAAATTGAATGAGAAGCTACTCTTCCAAACTCATTCTATGAGGCCAACAAAACTCTGAAACCAAAACCAGATAAAGAAACAACAAAAAAAGAAAATTACAGGCCAATATCCTTGATGAACATAGATGTAAAAATTCTCAATAAGATATTAGCAATCAAAATACGGCAACACATCAAAAAAATTACACACCATGATCAAATGGGATTCATCCCAGGGATACAAGAATGGTTCAACATATGAAAGTCAACAAATGTGATACATCACATCAACAAAATCAAGGATAAAAGCCACATGATAATCTTAATAGATGCTGAAAAAGCATTTCACAAAATTCAATATCCTTTCATGATAAAGACTCTCAACAAATTAGGTATAGAAGGAAAGTATCCCAACATAATAAAAGCAATCTACAACAAGCCCACTGCCAGTATCACTCTGAATGGGGAAAAACGGAAGGCTTTTCCTTTAAGAACAGGAACCAGACAAGTGCCCATTCTAACCACTTCTGTTTAATGTAGTACTGGAGGTACTACCCAAAGCAATCAGGTAAGAGAAAGAAATAAAGGGCATCCAGATTGGAAAAGATGAAGTCAAACTGTCCCTATTTGCAGATGACATAACACTATATATAGAAAAACCTAAAGACTCTGTCAAAAAACTCCTAGAGCTGGTTAATAGTTTCAGTAACATTGCAGGATAAAAAACAAATGCCCCCAAATCAGCTGCATTTATATTCTCCAATAATGAGTTAACAGAAAGAGAAATCAAGAAAGCAAGCCCATTTACAACAGTCACAAAAGAAATAAAATACCTACAGAATCAATTTAACCAAGGAGGTGAAAGATCTGTACAATGAGAACTACAAACCACTACTGAAAGAAATTAAAGAAGGCACAAAACGGTGGGAAGACATTCCATGCTCTTGAATTGGAAGAATTAGCATTGTGAAAATGTCTATTCTACCCAAAGTGATCTACAGATTCAATGCAGTCCCCATCAAAATACCAATGACATTCTTCACAGAAATGGGAAAAACAATCTTAACATTCATATAGAACAAAAAAAAGACCCTGAATAGCCAAAGCAATGCTGAGCAATAAATAAATAAATAAATAAATAAAGCTAGAGGCATAACACTACCTGACTTCAAATTATACTACAAAGCTATAGTAACCAAAACAGCATGGCACTGGCATAAAAAATAGACACTTAGACCAATGGTGCTGAATAGAGAATCCAGAAATCACCCCTCAGGCTTACAGCCATCTGATATTTAACAAAGGCAACAAAAAACATACTTTGATGAAAAGACAGCCTCTTCAATAAGTGGTGCTGGGAGAATTGGATATCCATATGCAGAAGAATGAAACTAGGTATGTACCTCTCACCATACACTAAAATCAACTCAAAATGAATTAAAGACTTAAGTATAAGACCTGAAACTGTAAAATTATTAAGCAAAAACATAGGTGAAACACTTTAGGAACTAAGTCTGGGCACAGACTTTATGAACATGAGCCTGAAAGCACAAGCAACAAAAGAAAAAATTAAACATATGGTACTATATCAAACTAAAAAGCTTCTGCACAGCAAAGGAAACAATCAACAGAGTAAAATGACAACCTACAGAGTGAGAGAAAATTTTTGCCAATTACACATCTGACAAGTGATTAATATCCATAATATACAAGGGACTTAAGCAACTATATAGTAAAAAAAAAACAACCCAATTATAAAATAAGTAAAGGAGCTAAATAGACATTTTTCAAAGGAAGACATACAAATGGCTAACATGTACATGAAAAAATGCTCAACATCACTAGTCATCAGGGAAATGCAGATTAAAACCACATTGAGATACCACCCCAGTTAGACTGGTTATAATCCAAAAGACGGTGAATAACAAAAGCTGACAAGCGTGGAGAGAAAGGAATGCTCCTACACTGTTGGTGGGACTGTAAATTAGTACAACCACTACAGAAAACAGTATGGAGGTTTCTCAAACAACTACCGATAGATCTTCCACACAATCTAGCAATCCCACTTCTGGGTATATACTCAAAGGAATAGAAATCATCATGATGAAGGGATACCTGCACTCCGGTGTTTATCACAGCTCTGTTTACAATAGCCAAGATGTGGAAAGAACCTAAGTGTCCATCGATGGATGATTGGATAAGATAAATGTGGTATATATACACCATGGAATACTACTCTGCCATAAAAAGAATGAAATTCTCCCATTTGCAGCAACATGGATGAGCCTGGAGAAACTTATGTTGAGTGAAATAAGCAAAGCACAGAGGGATAAATACCGCATGTACTCACACATATGTGGGAGCTAAGAGAGAAAGAAGGAAGGAGAGAAAGACCACAGTGTTATGTTGGACTTCCAGAGGGAGAGAGCACACCTAGGGATACAAAGTGGAGTGGGGGAAAGGAGGATGTGGAAGGAGGCTGGAGATAATTGGGTGGGGGACACAGGGTAAAATGGCAATTTGTGGTAATGGGCATGTTGCCAGTATGGATCTTGGCCATCACATCTTGGGCACGAGGGGTGACAATCAGCTTTGTATCCCATGAATATTCATAACCAATAAAAAAATAAAAATAAGAAAAATAAAGGTCTGAAAAATTCATCTGCATTTGCTGTTCTTTACTCTCCTCATCTGTAAAATGGGTATCTTAACCTCCTTCCATATGTCTTGATTGTTGTGAGGTTGGTTTAGGGAACCAATGTAAACTCTTTGTAAAGGGCAAAGAAAGAAATATGTTAGAAAACTTCAGCTTAAAATATAGCTTCTAGGGCAAAATATTTGAATCAATAGTTCATAAAAAGAATATCTAATGATCAAAAGTTTTTTGTTTTATTTCTCAATTTCATTAATTATGAGGGAAATGCAAACTGAAGCTACACTGAGATACCACCACACACCTACCAGTAATAAAAAACAAAAAATATAGGATATGGAGCAACTGGAACTTTCATACACTGCTAGTGGGAATGTAAAATAGTACAATCACTTTGAAAAAAATCTTTAACTTTATGCACTAAAGGTGAATATGTGCATATCCTATGACCCAGTAACTCAACACCTAGTTTTTCATAAGTTCATCAGAAGACATGTAGAAGAGTGTTCATAGCAACACTATTCATAATAGTTCACAATTTGAAACTTGCCTAATGTCTAACAGTAGTAGAATAAATAAATAAATTATGGTACATTGATACAAAGGAATACCATACAGCAATGAGAATGAACCAATTATAATTACAGGCAACAATATAGATGACTCTCACAAACTTAACACGGAGTGAAAGAAGTCAGACCACAGAAAAGAGTACGTAATATACAATTTTACTTATATAAAGATCAAAAACAGGCAGAACTAATCTATGATGTTAGGAGACACGAAAGCTGATTACAAGGTAGACATCTGGGGTGCAGGTGATGTTCTGTTTCTTGTGCCAAGTGCTGGTTACATGGTTCTATGCAGTTTGTGGAAATTAATTGTTTTGTATATCTTGCACTTTTCTGAGTGTGTATTACACTGTTAAAAGTTCATGCACACACATGAACACAGGCTTCATTCTCCCTGACCCTGAAAAAATTAAATGGCTTCTGTATAAGTAGTCTCTGAAAAATCTCTCTAACTTTCTCATTGAAATGCATTTTAAGATAGCAAAATTTAAAAAAATGAAAACTTGCAGCACTCCGACTTTGGCAGTCAAAGCTGTTGCCAGCACTAAAGGGAATTTTCCTTGTGCCTCAAGTCTGCTGATAAAGGATTGAAAACTATCTTAGCAGACCACCTGTGTGATCAGAAACTCATAGCCTGCACCTAACAGGAAACTGAGCTTATGTCCTTTCTTCAACACAGGGTAGGGGCTCTATCTCGTCCTTCCATCACCAGCCTTATTTCAATATAAAGAGCTCAAAAGAATCTTCTTGCTCTGCATGGTTCCTAACTTAGGAATCTAATTCTTTATATTCAGGTGGATTTTGGAGCCATGGGGAAAACTTGCCTCTGCAGGGCTTTCTTCAAGAAAGTACATTTATTGTTGGAAATGCATTTTTCCAGAAAATATGTTTTGTCATGCAATACTGTCTGTCTTACAGTTCTTGTCAAGCTTATCAAGCATTTAAAATGATATCCGGTATTGTTTTGCTCTGCCATTTGTTGGCAATGGTTAAATTATTTATACATTTGGTACATCACACCACAAGAACTACTAAATCAAAATTATCTATTTCTTTTTATTGATTATACATATTCATGGGTCACAGAGCTGACCATCAGCACCTGTGCCCAAGATGTGATGATCAGGTAAATACCATTAGCATGTCCACTACCATAAATCACAATTATTCCCTGTGTCCCCCATCCAACCTCTCCCCAACCACCCTCCCCCTTTACTGTGTAGTTATATGAGTTCTTTGTATATTCTGGATATTAATCCCTTGTCGGATGTAGAGTTTGCAAATATTTTCTCCCATTCTGTAGGTTGTCTTTTCACTCCATTGAGTGTTTCCTTTGCTGTGCAGAAGCTTTTTAGTTTGATATAATCCCATTTGTTTATTTTTTCTTTTGTTGCTTGTGCTTTTGGGGTCATAGTCATAAAGTCTTTGCCCGGTCCTTCTTCCTGAAGTGTTTCCCTTATGTTTTCCTTTTGCAGTTTTATAGTTTTTGCTACTAAAAAAAAGTGCTCTCTAAAGCAATATGCTGATATTTCTATTTTCAGGTAACTTGAGTGGAAATTGTAGATCTTTGATCTAGCAATCTCACTTCTGGGTATTTATCTAAAATAATTGAAATCAGGATCATAAAGAGATATCTGCACCCCCATTTTTATTGCAGCATTATTCACAATAGCCAAGATATGAAATCAACCCAGATCATTGACAGATGAATGGATAAAGAAAATGTCGTGTGCATATATATATATACACACACACACTGGAAAATTATTCAACCTTAAAAAAGAGGGAAATCCTACTATTGTGACAACGTTGATGGAACTGGAAGTCATTAAGCTAAATGAAATAAGTCACCTGCATAAGGACAAATACTGCATGATTCCTTTTATATGAGGTATCTAAAATAGTCAGACTTACAGAAGCAGAAATTACAGAAGCAGAAAATAGAATTGTGGTTTCAGGGTATGGGGGGTTGGAGAAATGGGGAGGTGTAGCTCAATGGGTATGAAGTTACAGGTATACGAGATGAATAAATTCTAGAGATCTGGAGTACAACATAGTACCTACAGTTAATAATGCAGTATTGCACCCTTAAAAAATTTTTAAGAGAGTAGATCTCATATTACTACATTAAAACAAACAAACAAACAAACAAAAACCAAGGGACATAAGGAAACTTTCAGAGGTGATGAGTTTGTTTATTGCCTTGATTGTAGTGATGGTATCGTGGGTGTATGCATATGTTTAAATGCATCAAATTTTATGTATTAAATCTATGCAGTTATCTGTATAACAATTATTCTTCAATAAAGCTGTAAAAAAGACAACAATGCTAAGAAGTGATTAAAGCTAGAAGAAAAAATCAAGAGAGAATGATATTACAAAAGTCAAGAAAAAAGAGTTTCATGAATAACAGAGTGATCAGTAATGATGAATGTGGCAGTTAATTCAAATAAAGATTTTTAAAATTAAAAAAATACTGAAAATACCCAATATTGCCCAGACAGGCAGTTTCATACATCGTTGGTAAGACTGAAACATGCCTTTAGAAGGCAATGCATTTTAAGATTTAAAAAGTACATTATATCAGCATTTTGAAACTGTAAGCCTTTTGTCTATGGTTCCTACGGATACTTTTGCAAGTGTGAAAATACACAGGTAAAAGGATATTCCTTGCAGACTTCTTTGTAACAGCAAAATCAGAAGAAATCTAAAAATGAATCAATTGGAAATTTTTTAAATAAATAAAAGTGCTGCCATATGTTGTTCAGTCTTCAAAAGAGGATGGTAGAAGAGAATATATACTATAATCTAATTAAACACACACACACATATGAGTGTCCTAGGCATCGTGGTTTAGTGCAGGGAGCTCTGGAGATCAGGTTCCTGACTCAGCGCTGCTATTCTGGGTGCCCCGTAACAAGCTGCTTTACCCCTAAGACCCTCAGTTTCCCTACTTGTAAATTAAGGGCATTGTAGTCAATGAGCTCCTCTTTCCCTTCTAGTCTCACATTCTTTGAATTTTATGGGAAACTATGAGCCATATCTGATAAAGAAAATATCTGTATGATGCAACTCCCTCAGACATGCTCCATTTTTGCTTCTAAGTTGTACTGCCATCAGGATATAAAAATGAAGGACTCAGGGTCTTGCATATGTCTGAGCTTCCTGATATTGACTTTTTGTTACTGAATGTGTTCCTTCCTTTAATCCTCATCCCTCGCCGTGGATGGCAGGAAACACTCAGGTCCCATATCATGTGTTGCCATGAACAGCTGGTCCTAGCTTACCCATCTTTGAGACACTTCCAGGTTTTTTCTAGGGAGTCCTGTGGAGTTGGCGTGTTGTAACTAGCTTGTCCTTGGATCCCCTTACCTTATTTGCACAGGCAGAGAAAGGCTCGAGTGAGCAAGAATGGGAATTGTACCAAAGTTAGAACGCCAGTTCTCAAAGTGTCTTCCAGGAAATGTGTGACCAATAAGATACTCCATCAAAATCTTTATCTTTGTTAATGAAATCTGGGAAACACTACCAAATAAAGCCAGGCTCTTCCTAGAAATTCACAATCCACTCAGCATAGTTGAGTGTCTGAGCATTGATAAACTTCAACTTTATTTAATCTTGTTTCCTAAATATATGTGACCACAGAAGCCTATTTTTTCCTCACTCCCCTTATTCACAGCTCACAAAACCTTTCCCTATCACACATTTATGGAAAACAATGAGTTCTTGCAGGAAGGGAAATTTCCAATGCTAGATCACAGCAAATCTGCACACAAGATAAAGTATACTTAAAATGCACTCCTATTTCACTTTTTGTACCCCTTATCCCCAGGCCCCAAAGCCCTCCTTATTACTTTTTCAGCATCAAATCACGGGATTCTACTCCCCACTGGCTCATTTCATTAGAATGAGAGTTGTATTTAGGAGCTGTACTTGTTAATTTATGCTGATCAATTAACATAAATTAGCATACTGCTGATAAGTTAACATAATGATTATAAGGGAACACAGATCTGAGCAGAGGATTTTGTCATCATCCAGGTGAACAGAATATCATATCAAGAGAAATTTAAGTACCTATTTGTGAAAAATACTGCTAAAGAAGAGAAAGGTAATATCAAACCAAAGACAAATAAAAACTTACTTCTGAAAATGATATAGTTTAGAATCAAGAGTAAGTTATTAGAAAAGAATCTGGCATTTTCAATAGAGTACAAGAAGTCATTATTTCTCTCACTCATGATTTTTAAAAAAGTCCTTAAAGAGAGAATGGGCCAAATGAAAAGACAGCAGGGTAGGATGAGAAAGGAGAGAGATGGCAATGAAGCTAATATTTTAACAGCAGTTGATGAAAAGGACAGAACTAATTCTGCAGAAAAAAATCACAGAAGTGGCATAGAGAAAAAATCAGAGAAGTTCTCCAAAATATAAAAGAAAACAGGTGAAAATTCCCATTAGAGATAATAGGTAATGAGAACAGGGAATGTAAAATCAGTGCACAATTATTATTCTTGAAGTAAGAAATAGAACAACTTAACTGGAAGCAATAACCAAAGACACATTAGAAGAAAATCTTTCTGAAATGAAAAAAGACTTGTGTATACATACTGAAAGATTCACTGCATGGCAAAAATGTATATGCCTTATTTCTAAGAGCCTAGAAAAAATAATTTGTCAAAATAACAACATATAGTCCTACTCCTCAGAGATAACCACTGCTAACATTTTGGTGTACCCTAATTTTAGCCTTTGCTCTTTTCATATTTTTTATGGCTATACTATTATTCAGAAAAGAATTTTTAAAACCCTATTCTGTGAAAAGGTATAAAAATAAAGAATTTATTTATGCTTGGGTCATTAAAAAAGGATGGGTATTTTCTTGAGGACCAACATGGTGGTGGTGATAGTGGTGGCAGTAGGTGATGGATTTTGGATGTGACTGGTGCCATTGTGCACACAATAAGGACAAAATAGCCCTCTGTCCTTGTCTTCCACTCCAGCACCAAGCACTTCTCCCTTCCCTTTACAAGAAGCCTCATGACTTCTGCAAAACAGAAATCCCTTTTGCTTCCACAAGGATGCAGTTCTCTACCCCGATCCACATTAGCATAATGCCCCACCTTGATTATATCAGCCAGCCCTTGGCACCCTATATAAGCTCTACCACCCCCACACCTGGCGCTGTCCTCCATTTTGAGGAAAGCCCTGGGCTGCCCCCAACTTTGGTCGCAGCCCGGCAGATTCTTTTCCTTTAATAAAGCTTGAACAGTACCCAGCATCTCAGCTCACTTTCTTTCAGTAGGTATTAGAAATTCTTGAAAGACAGGGGATGTCAGGGCTGAGGACCTGGGTCAAATACCCCTCCTCACTTTAGATATTTTCCTCCAAAGGTAAACTTTGAAGTTTGGGGGTTTGTTTTAGAAAGTACTGACCCACAACCATTGATCAATTTTTTTTATAAAAGAACAGGAAAATGGGGTAGTGGGTTACCTGGCCAATTGTGGATTAAATTATTTGTAGGCAGCTGTTGGAATGTCAGTATCCAGATTGTGTGTTTCTTTTGTTATCTTCAGGAAAATCACTAATAACTCTGGGTGGTGTGGTGCAGAAATCTACTTGTGTTAAGGTAGGAGGTGGGATAGAATGAACTTAAAACTTCTTTCTATTCTGCCAGCTTGTATCTCCACGGTGCCATTGTTTCCACTTCCAGCCATTCATTCCAGTGTTTTATCACCATTATTAACATTGCTGTGTGAAAATAACAAGTATGTAGGAAACCAGGGGAGAGAGAATTTAGGTACTAATGAGCACATCAATTAAAATAATGATAAATTTACTGTCATTCCAACCAGTGATCTTCGCATCACTCAGCTGTTGATTGCAAATGAGCAGAAGGAAGGAAAAATCTATAATCCTACCACCCATTTAATTATCATTATGTTTTAGGTGTATATCTTTTGAAGCTTTATGCTGTGCATATTTTATACATTATTTTGACCATATGCTACAATTTAAATTTATATATTTATTATTTAAAATTCCAACTATTTTTGTGATTTGAAAAGGAGTAGATACCCGTTGTAGACAATTCTGGAATGTATGAAAAGCAGAAAAAAGAAAAATTTAAAAACACTCAAATTCCCATCACTTGGACATGACATTGCTTGCATTTGGTGTATGAATATAACTTTAAAGAATAAAAGTGTGGAATTAAAGACTGAACAGCTAAATAAAAGCACTTTATTCTAAATGTTTCATTCATCATTCTAAAACAGTTGCAAAATGTGAATTTTCAGGCTGTTTGATTAGCTCTGTTGGTTAGAGGGTGGTGTTAACACCAAGGTTGAGGGGTTAGATCTTCTTACTGGCCAGCCACCAAAAAAAGAAAAAAAATCTAGTTTTCCCATTTGGGCAGATAAAAAATAAATTATTGTTATTTCATTTATTCATTTATTCATCCAACAAGTATTTACTGAGAATAACTGTACACCAACGGCTATATTAAGGACTTGGACTATAATGGTGAAAAAATTTGGCATCATCCCAGCTTATATTTTGATGGGGGAGACAGACATTATCAAAATAAACACATAAACAAATATTACCAGCTTGATTCTGACAAATTGTACAAATACTAGACACATGCAGACACATAGAAAGCTGATGAGTAATAATGACTAGAGTAAACAAAATTAATAGTGAACCATAAATACAAAGAGTCAAGTGGCTTAAAAAATTGGATTGTTTTTATGACCTGGGAATCCCATTAGCCAGAGAAGCAGAGGCAGAAATGAAAATACCAGTATTGTATCCCTCATGTCTTTGGAAAGGGCTCTGGGGTAGACCTGGCCCACAACAATGTTTCCAGACTAATTTTCTGTTTGGTAACCCCAAGTGAATTGCTCACCTTTAGCAACACAGCTTCCTGGTGAAGCAACAAATAAGCGTTTATAATGGTAAACCTGAGCTGAATCACACGACTGAGACAGCGGGCGTGTAAATGTAGAAACCCCCCCCACACACACACACACACTTGTGTATACACTACAGAATAACCTTGTTTTCCCTTTAGAGCTCACCCTTAATGATGAACTAAGATTGTGTCAAAAGCAGACATCCTGTCTCTCCCGATACATTTACCTATAGAAACCCCAGCCCTCAGTCAATGGGGGAAGCAGTTGTGACTTTACCCTCTGTCTTGTGGTCGATGTCTTCTGAAATAAAAAACCTTTCCTCTACGTTCTGCCTGGCAGGTGTTACTGGTGACCCTGTAGCAGTGAGCACTCAGACCCACATGGGTCAGGGATTCCCCCAGTGAAGGGGAATCCCAGGGGTTGGTTACCAGGCACAGACACGAGGGATCTAGAGAAGCTCTGTCCCATGTTCTACATACTGTTTGCAGGAAACACAACTTACTAAGGCAAGCCCCACAATTCAGAACAGGAGAACAGAAGCAGTTGCTGGGCGGGGTGAGGGTCTCACTGTCTCTTCCATTTCCAAGTGCTTTCGGGTCTGCTAGAGGGCTCTTTCAAGATTTCACCAGGCTATGGGACAAGAGCCAGCAGGGGCTTTGGGGGGAGACCAGGCTGCCTTGTCCCCACTGGCTCCTCCAGCCGTCACTGAGTGATATTGGCCAAGTCATTCAACCACATAGAGTCCTGGTACGCTTCCTTTGTAAAGCCCTCACTTGAAAATTAAACAGGATCATAAGTTTTAAGCCCGGTGCACAGTAAAAGTTTGACAAATATCACCCCCTCCTTTCCACCCTCTCCTGCCTCCTAAGTTAGGTTGTTTTCTAACTTTGTCACTAACTAAATGCTGGGTCCAGTTTATCTCTGTCTCGGTTTCATCATGTGAACATAAAGGAGCAGGGCAAGAGGTGATCAGGGGGTTCATTCTAGTCAAGGCATTTTAGGGTTCTGTTGTTGCAATAGATGGGCCACGCAGAGAAGAAACAGCAGAAGCTGGGCTTTCTGTGACTTTGGTCTGTAGGGGTGAGTTCCAGGAGGCTCCCCAGCATCAGCTGTGACCTATGCAAAGACAAGAAAAATAAATGATTAGGAAAGGGCCGACAATGCAGCAAACAATTCACACGCAGTTGGAGGTGCTCTGCTGGAAGTCAGTGTTTCATTTGCAGCTTCGTTTGCAGCAGCAAAGTTGCTATTTGCAATAATGTTAGTAACTGACAGTTGGGATTCAGTGGCTCCTGGCATGAGCCACCACCAAACAACCAATTTTCACTTTGCAAGTCAGAATGACCCCTCCGGTGCTCTGTGCTGGAGAAGGGAAGTGTGGGTCTCTGCTGGGATAAGTTTGGGCAGAGAGTCCATGGGGGCTTCGGATGGCTGTTTCCAGCCTGCAGTTTGTACCACTTGCAAGCTCTCCGCACCACAAACACATAGCTTTTCTTGATGGGCGAGCCCTCAGGAGCCTACCCACCTTTCCTGGAGCCAGAAAGAGGAAAGCGGAAAGCAGGCGATAGGAAAAAGGAAACAGAAAACACAGAAGATGCAGCTGTTTGAAGCAATGAATAGAACATCAGATGGCCCCAGGAGTCCTGGGTATATGTCTCGGATCTGCCGCAAGCCAGCTGTGTGACCATAGCTGTCACTTCCTCTCTCTGGATGCAGCTTATGCAGGTTGAGGTTAGAGGAGGTGGTCTTGAGTCAACTTCCATCTCTCACATTCTATGCCTCAATTATTCCAAACCAGGAAGGGTAGAGAAAAGGAGGAAATGGGAGAAGAGAGGAGAAGGTGGATGGCAGGTGGGTGAGACTGTGTTAGCAAAGGAAGGGGAGGAAAGAAGAGGAAGGCTGCAACAATAAAAAGGAGATTTGCAGAAAGTATTCCTCTCAGAGCTGTAAGTAATCTCTAAAGTAATCATGATTACAATCATTACCATAAACAACTGAAGTCCTAATTAACTTCGGAAAGGGCAGCATCCTGCAGGTGAGTCAGGAATGCTCTCCCTCCTGCTGACCTACTCTCTGGAGCCCAGGAGGATCCCCCCTCCCACCCCATGAGTTCACAGCTTCTTCCCTTTGCACAGGGGAGCACTTGGGCTGCGAGTCTGGCCAGCTGGTGTTGCGGGGCTCAGGGCAGCCCATTGAACATCTCCAGAGCTGGGGTCCTGGCCATCACCACCCACTCTCCCCTGAGGACCCCTGGCTGTACACACCAAGAGCACCAGCATTCTGTTCACTTTAAACCATCCCAGGGGGCTCGCAGCTACTTCTTTATGACTGGTGGGCCATGGGCTTAAAACCTTCTTATTCATGGAAGAACCACTTGGGATTTCCTGGCTGCCTTGTTCTGCTTTCATTCTCACCCAGCTGGGCTTGAGTTCTCCTAACAGCCATTAGCTCAGCTCCTGCCTCTGCTGACCCCAAGGATGTGCTGGTCTTTGATCCTTTGCTCATCAGAACTAACCTGGCCACTGTCCTTTCCTAGCTCTGACCTGCAGAGGTCTCTGGGTCGAGCTCTGTGAGTCCCTTAACAACCAGTTTCTTTAGTTGCTTGTACACAGCAGCAAACACTCTACCCCTAGCAAACCATGAGGAAACCAGGCCAGGTCTCCACTGAAGGACCCCTCTGCTGTATTTAGATCATGTTTACAAGTTGGAGAATGGGGGTGGGGGCACGTAATCAATTCAAGGACAATTTCTGGGAAGAATCAGGTTTAAACATTTTCAGGGAATGAACTGGGTTTTAATTTTTTTTAAGTGATGCAATCCATTGCAATTTCTCACAAAGGCCTGCAAGTGATTTGGGATTGGTTTGTAAAAATGTTGCAAGAAAATCCAAATTCAGAATAAGATAATCCTAGTAACTGTAATGGATAAGATTGTATCAGTGTGTGGTGTCTTGACATTGTCTGAAAGAAAGGCGTGGATATGGATCAGAGAACAATGAGCAAGAAAAACCAACGTTAACCCAAAAGCTGAGGTGAGAGACGGGATCGCTACCTCTTAAAAAAATGCTAACCGGAGGGATTTTTAAAACATGCTCACTGATTCCAGAGAGCACTAGTGCACCCCAAGAAAGTCTACGACACTGAAGATAATAAAACAAGGTGATGTGAAGGGGAGGCTCTACTTTAGATTGTGTGGTCTCAGCTCTCAGAGGAGTTGTTTGAGACCCGGATTACTTTGCTAGGGCTACAGTAACAAAGTACCATAACTGGGTGGCTTAAACAACAGAAATGTATTGTCCCACAGGTCTGGAGGCCACAAGTCCAAGCGTGAGGTGTCAGCAGGGTGGGTTCCTTCTGCGGACTAGGAGAAAGAATCCATCCCTTGTCTCTCACCAAGCCCCTGGTGGCTTGCTGGCCATCTTGGTGTTTCTCGACTTGAAGAGGTGTCACCTTCATCTTGTCATGGCACTCTCCCTGTCTGGGTGTCTGTCTCTCAATTTCCCCTTTTTATACAGAGTTAGGGCCCACCCTAATGTCCTCATTTTAACTTGATTACCTCTGTCAAGGCCCTATCTTCAAATAAAGTTACATTCTGAGATACTGGGGTTAGGACTACGGTATTTGAATTTTGTGGGGGCGGGGACGAAGGGGACGCCATTTAACCCTTAATAAGACCTGAAGGAGGAGGATGCATTATAAGATAATTCAGGGCTGATAGAAAAGCAGAAGCAGAAACAAGTTTGTTGTTCAGGAATCAGACCAGTGGCGAATGGTTGGAAAGGAGACAGGAAGAGGGAGCTCCGTCCTCGGTTCATCATCCCTGTGAACATTCCTTTAACCATCAGCATCAGCGATGCTCTGACATAGTCTGAGCTGCCCAGCTCTCGTACGCAGTCAGCAAGGAGCCCTGTCACCTCTGCCTCTGACGTCTCACTCATAAACTGCCTCTCCTTTTCATCCCCACTAGCATGGCTTTGGCCAGACATTTCTTTTTCTCTAACACTATTTCAGCCTGTTTCTTTGATCTTCCTGCCTTTAGACTCTCTACCCTCCCCGGCACAACCATGCTCTGGAAGAGCCACAGAATCATTTTCTAAAAACAGAAATCTCATCCAATCTCACCCATTCTAAAAATCTTCCATTGTCTCCATCCTGTGCAAGATAAAGAGCAGGAAGAAGAATCCTCACCGTGGCACAGAAGGTTATATAAACCCGGCTTAGAGCCAGCGACGTTTCCAGCCTCCCTGTACGTCAGGCTCACCCACAGCTCCCCAGGCTTGCTGTGCATTTCAGGACACTATTTTTGTTCATGCTCTGCCTCTCTTCCCATTTTTTTCTGGACAAGCACCTTATCTGTCAAGAGCCAGTTCAAACAGGCACTCATTTCCACTAAAAAAGATAGCCGTCTCCAGTTTTTCCATGAAAGGTATCCCCCTCCCCTGCATCACTCCTTCATATTCGTTCCCATAGCACTTTGCTCAGCATTTATCACCTTGGTTTATACAGAATGTATTTGTTCGAACCCTGGTCATTTGCCTCCCGCACTAAACCACAAATTCTTTGAGGTCCCTGACAGGGTCTGGCATTGTAGGTGTTCAATAAATGTTCGCCAGACCAACCTTAGTGGAATAGTAGTCAGGGCATGAGCCTTGGCCTTCAGATCAACCTTTACAGGGTCACTGACGTCACCGAAGCCAGAATCAGTGATAACATTAGCATCCCTCTCAATGTCCATGTCACTGTCAATAAGACAGGAGATGTGGCATCAAGGCAAGAATTCAAGTCTCAACACTGTAACAAAACATAGGAATTGGTTGGGCACTATCTTAACTTCTTTGTGTCTCAGTTTCTTATTCTGTAAAATGAGACATTTGAACCAGGTAAACTATGATCGTTTTGCTTGCTAAAGACCAAGCATTAGACCTATCTTCCATGCTGGAGCCAGAGGTTACAGAATAACTGTATCACCATCAACACTAGCATCAATATTACTACTCCTGTTGTTCAGTCTTGGCAATGCAGGTATGGGTGGAGCCTCACTGTAGCCCTAATTTTTTTTTTTGACAATAGCTCCTTTGACTTTGTTTTTACCTTTACAATTTTTCAGACCTGTGTGCTTGGAAAAGGGAATGGATATGATTTGTGCGGTTTTTATTTTATTTTATTTTTTGTATGCTCCTGGGTCATGATAAATTAAAGCAGCTTTTCTGAAAACATACTGCACAGGAAGCTGTGTTGAACTTCCCTCCTGGCCTTCTAGACCCTCTCCCATTAATTTCCTCTAATTCTCATTAGCATGTTTCCATTGCAGACTCGGAAGCAGAGAGAAATTCTTGTGCAGCTAATTTAACACCTGCAGGTTTTGAGAGCTGCTAGAGAAACCGCATCAATAAAATAATCACTTGCTTTCTCAGAGATTTTAAATTTGAACCCTTTAAAGGTTAGACTTTTGTTATGATTTCTATTTATGTTTTTGCATCAAGTCATATGTTAATGAATGCTCTTGTCTTTTCAAATGTAAAGAGAGACAAAAAAAAATCTGAATGAAACCATTTTGATATATGAATGGCCATAGTCAGTCAAGAAAGTCTTCTGACATTTCAGACGTGGGAGTGGCTTTTCTCTTCTGCAGCTTCACAGCCTGCCTGAGAAATCCCCCGTGATGACAGGCAGAGCTACAGGGTGGGACCGGCTAGTGGGGCACAGCCTGGGAGCTGAGTTAGATCCTTTGGTTTGGAGATTTATCAGGCAGTGATGAAAGCCTGGAAGCTCTCTGCTTACCTGGAGTGCATGAGCATGCAGTGTAGCAAAGAGGGGGAGTGCAGGAAAATGATCAGAGGGTTGAAGTACAGATGCTCCACCACCTACAATAGGGTTGCGTCCTGATAAGCCATCATAGGCTGAAAAATATCATAAGTCAAAAATGCATTTCATACATCTAACCTTTTGTATATCATAGCTCAGGCCAGCCTACCTTACACACGCTCAGAATATTTACATTAGCCTATAGTTGGGCAAAACCATCTAACACAGAGTGTATTTTATAATAAAGTGTTAAACAGTTCATGCAATTTATTGAGCACTGTACGTTATGTTGAAAAGCACTTTCCATAGTAAAAGTGAAAATGGTAAGTTGAGCCATCACCAGTTAGAGACTGTCCGTACAGTGTTTGTGGGGAGTGGCTGATCGTCCTCCTCATGCAGGCAGGGAGCTTATTCACCTGCCCCCCAAAACACTAAGAAAACCCAAGTGAGAGGGGAGGAAGAGGGCTCCAAGAGCATCACTAGGAAAGATTTTGAGTCCCTTCTAGAAGGAGAAACAGGCATGTCCCTCTGGAGCAGGGCGCTGGGGAGCCTGCAGGCACTCTGGAGTTGCTCTGGAGCAGGGCACCATGTGATAGTTCTCAGGAGTATTTGACCCTGTCCTTGGGAGTGATATGAGCACAAGGACAGACACCCCCTCCTCTGGAGATTTCTGAAGGGAGGAAACTTGCAGGAGAAGCCCTTGATAGGTGGGGTCAAGGTGCCTGACAGAGGATGGAAGACCTGCATCCAAGGTCCTCAAGGCCCTCCAAGAGGGAGAAGAGGAACCTGGTCCTCCCCAGAGCATCCCATGAAAGATCACTTAAGTTAGAGGAGTAGCAGGCATTAAGGGTGAGCACAGGACTGAGCCAGGCACTCAGGACAATACCCTCCAGGAGTGGGGCTGAAGACATGGACCACCGCAGGTCCAAGGGGAGACAAGGAGGATGTTAGTGATAAGACTAGAATGAAGTTACACATTATCCCAGGAAATGCTTGCATACATCTCCACAGGGGCTACCACCAACAGAAACAGATGGCATGAGATGGACCCACAAGTCCAGGATGCTGCAGAAAGCTGGCAGTTAGGGAAGGTCATGTCCCATGTCCCTCATGGGGGAAAGAAGCTGAGGAGAAGACAACCCAGGGTAAGACTGTGGCCCCACCCAACACTGCACGGGCGGCATGGAAGGAAGAAAAGGCCCTCCCACTACACAACTGTGTGGTCCCAGAGTGGACTATGGAGGAGATGCAGGATTCAACATAGGTCATTTGATTAAAGACTTCAACCTTAAGACTGGACTTTTAACAAGGAAAAGAGACCAGAAAGTCATGCCATTTGCCCAAGTTGTGGCTCAGGGGATGGGAAGAAGATTCAAGAGTGTCGTTTAAAGCACTGATGAGAAAAATAAAGCTGACGGGTGTTCAGAGCCCACTGAGTTCTGACTGCTGGGGAAAGTGTTGCAGGAGGTCCTGACAGTTATGTCACTGGGATGTGAAGAATAAATGTGATAGTTGTCTAACACACACACACACACACACACACACACACAGAGCAGGATCAGACTTTCTAGAAATTCTCTCTAGTCTAACTTTTCCTTCCACAAAGTTTCATACATATGGGAGCTGTTGAAAATAATTTCCAAGCATTTCAGTCCAAGGTACTCTCTTCTCATGCCTTTCTTGCTTCCTGTACCTCCAAATTATATCAGACTGCCTTGACTGTGTGTTTCAGGCTGGCCTTCCTTGCAAAGTTGTTCTTCATGTTGTGGGAGGACTTTGGTAAGCAATCCCTTGTATGTAGGAAATATAAGTGACAGACTTGCTGCTGGATCCTTGCTTGCCCATAATGATTTTTTTTTTTTTTTTTGGTCCCTGCATTTTATTGATAACTTAGCTGGGTATAAAATTCTAGATTCAAAATCGTTTCCCCTTGGAGGTTTGAATATGTTGCTCCTCTGTCTAAAGCTCAGTGTTGCTGACCAGAAGTGGACATCAGTATGCTTATATTTCCCTATGAGTGACCTCCCCTTTTCTCTCCAGAAGCTTTAGAGACATTTACTTTATCCTTAAAATTAGGGCATTTCAGCAGCCTGGGTCTATATTTACCTATTTTCTCATTCATTCTTCTCTGTATTCAGTAGATGCTCAATCTTAAGAGATGTGTCTACCAACAGCTCAGGAAACTTTATTTCTATCTTTAATTTCTATAATTATTTTTTACTTTTTTATTATGTTCTCTCCTAGAAAATGTATTAGATTGCTGTTTGACCTCCTAGATTTGTCTCTTGTGTCTCTTAACTTTTCTTACATTTCACCTATCATTTTGCTCTAAGTTCTGAGAGATTTTCTTGACCTTGTTTTCCAGATCAACAACCTGATCTTCATCACTGTCAAATTTATTATTTAACTTATCCAGTGAAATCTTTATTCTTGCAATAATAGCTGCATTTTGAAAAAATTCTTTCTTATTCTCTGATTAATACCTTTTGAAAAAAGACTGCTCTTAATTTGTGGTTATGGTATCTTATAAATGTGTAGGCAAAATTCAGAATCCTTTTAAGTAGTTCTCATCTTCTTCCTGAAGATTATCTCTTTTATTCCTCTCTGGAATTATTTATCTTGTTTACACTAATTCTTTTCTTTCTCTTTCATGCTATTTTTTAATGCCTTGCAATCTTCATTTGCAAGTGTTTTTTTGCTTGTTTTATTTTTTTAATAAAGAGCTACTTTGATATGTGCAGATAATTGGTGTGCATTTTCTCAGCAGTTGTGTGTGTCTCTTTCACAGTAGGCCTTTTCCTAAATAGAAGGACCAAGTGTGAGCTCTCAGTCAGCAAATAATGACAGGCAGGGGACTGGAGACAAGGAGGCAGGCTGAGGACCCCTTGTAATTGCCAGTGCAAAGCCCTCTGGGAGTGGATTCCTTGTGTGTTTCAGTTCTGCTCTGTTTATCTTGCAGTCCCCAGCACCTTCACCGGGAGCTCCCTCCCCTAGAGTAAAGACAGGACTATGCAAATCATTTGTTTACTTCTCCCATTAAAAGGTGACATTTGATCCTCCTACCCTTGAGTCTGTGGGGGCTCTATGACTGCTCTGATTCATTGAACTCAGCTGAAATGACATTATCAGTTCTGCCCCTTTGAACATTTGCTTTGGGGAAGGTCAGCAGCATGTCAAAAGTCAGACTGCCCTTAGATCACCATACTGTGAGGAAGCCCAAGCAGCCACATGAAGAGGCTGTATGGAGAGACGTGTACCTGACCAGACCCCAGGTATCCTAGCCTCTCAGATGGCTCACACCCAAGCACCAGGCATGTGAATGAGAAAACCTTCAATGACTCCACCAGCCCCATTTTCTGCACCTGCAGGAGAGAAAGAACCGTCAAACTGAGCCCAGTCAATGCATGGAAAGGTGAGAGAAAATAATAAATAACTGTTTCTATTTTATTTTAGAGTGGTTTGTTACCAAGCAATAATAATGGATCACTTTTTTCTTTTTCTTTTTCTTTTGGTAGGGAGAGATTAACTACTAGAAAACAGTTCTCAAGCTTTGGCCAAAGAATAAAAGTTGTAGCAGTCAGCAACTCTGTTTAGGGGATGAGGACCCACTGATATGGTGTTTAAAATGCAGTTCTTGCATCTGGGGACTTCAATTTGGATCTTCTTTGGTCTCCTCTGAGAGAACTGATGTTTAACTCTGGTATCTTGAACAGTGATTTCTTCTTTTTCCCTGTCAATCAGATAAAATCTACATGGTATCCTCTAGACAGTCCTCACAATTTAAGAGATACTAATGCTATTTCTTTCTTGTCCCCTGTTCTGTTAGTGTGTGTGTGTGTGTGTGTTTGTGTGTGTGTGTGTGTGTGATTTTATTGTGAATTTGGAAGAAAATAGAAGTAGCAGGACATGCTCAGACTGCCATCTTGAACCAGATGCCTATTAAATTCCTCAATACAACATAGTAGTAGGTTTCATCTCATATTTTAGATAGTTTTAGGAGTATTGGGGAACTGAAGTGCACCTACTAGTATCCCATTAAAGTAATTATCTGGGGGAAATCTATGCAAAAATGCACTTAAATGCATATTCCCTGCGGAGAGTGGTAAGTCCCCAGTGTTGCACAGGCTGACCTCGCCTCTCACATACATGCTTGTGCAGCACAAGGGGCAGCATTGGAAAGGGGAGACAAATGACACAGGGTTTTATGTCCAGCATGAAACGTTTAGACTCAAGTCCCCAACCTTTCCATGAACTTGAAAAGATTGTATTTTATATTGCAGGCCTTCTTGATGAGGGGAGGAGAGCACCAGAATATTAACTGACTTTTTGCTTCGCTAGGGAGAGGAAAAGAGATCAATCTTTCAGAGGACAGAGATATTAGGCATACACTGTGCATTGTATGCTAGGGTTCAAAGGCCTAGCAAGGAGAGAAAGGAAGTACTAGGGAATGGCCCGAGATGGCTTCTCTATATGAAGCAAGAAAATTTGGTTAACCCTGGTTGCTTGTCATGCTTGTCAGAAGTTTCTTCAGAGATGCAAATAGGTCTTATTTGAGATTTTAGGGGCCTAATTGGCTTCCTTTTCTATTTTTAATGCATGATTCCTACGGTCTCTAAGGTCTATGGGGCTGACTATTGAGAGAAGGAGATGGAAACAGGGTCCTTGTAGAAAAATTCTCAAGAATGAGAATGTAAAACAAAAAACTTGCATGGTTCTGAAAACCCAGATCGAAATATTTAGGTTTCCAGGGAAGGTTAAAAATGTAGTGCCTCTCTATTAAAGCTGATGTAACTTGAGTATTTATTGATCTATTTTATTTATAAGCACACCTGATCATAAATGTAGTAAAGCTGAAATAAAAGGCCATGAGCATTGAGCCCCTGGTCTGAGCCTTCAACATTGCATGCAGAAAAATGAAAGCCTCACGGTTTACCATACACAGTTTCCTTAGAAGGGCATGGATCACTACTATTATTATTATCATTATTATTACCACTTTGTTATTATTATTCAAACAGGCTTCTTGGATGTTTGTCCCCCAAGCAACTCATCAGACTATTCCTCCCAACTCACATGCATCTCCCTTCCTAAGAGCACCCTGGTAATTTCAATTATTCTCAACCTCGTTTTATTTTCAGTGATGTTTTAGTGGCCCTATGGGGCTGGTGTCCCCTACAAATATTCCATTGGCCTGCCTCTTCATCCAGCTATGTTCCGACTTTCAGAAGAGAAGGATCACAAGACATGAGTCAGTGAAGGCTTAAGGAGGATCAGACATAGCTCCACTAAAAATCAATACAGCTCAGGAGATACCATTATCAAAAATTTTTAAGACTCCTTCTGCCTGAGTAGGCTCACCATGAATTTTTCCAAACCCTTTGTTTCCTCTAGCAGTTATTTTCAAACTTTAATGGATTGATGAATTACCTTGGGACTCAGCTAAAAATCAGATCAGAAATTCTGAGTTACTGGCTCCAGAGTGAGATTCAGAAATAGCATTTTTAATAAGGACTCCACCCTAGTAAATTTTGATGCAGGTGGAACACTGACTTCATGCTGAGAAATAAGAGGCACACATCACACAAAGTAAACCTTACATAACCTGGAAGCTGTGTATATGTTTCTAGAATGAAGAGGGACTAAGACAAGAAATATTGGGCAGCTGCATCCTGTCCCTTAATAGACAGCTGAGGCAGGGACCCCAAAGAGAGGAATGAATGGTACATATCAAAAAGGAGGGCAAATTAACCAATCACTGATAGCCACAGATAACAAAATAAGGAGAGATGTGGGAACAGCTGCGTGTGCTTAAAAATAATCCTTGGACAAAATGCTCCCACAGGAGGTACCGAGAGCCTTGAGGAGAGAGGATTACCTCAGGAAGAAGAAGATTTGTGGGGGAGTCTTACTGCAGCTTAGAATGAATAAGTCACCAAATGTATTGTGTCCTTAGGAGAAACATCACAGGACAGGAAAATGGGAAAGGATCAGGCTAGAATGGGTTATGTCAAGAACGGTTTGTCTCTATTTCCAAGTCTGATCAATTGGTGTTGGCTCTTTGGAGAACTTTGTCAAGAAAGATTGTGAAGTCATTTCTAAGCTCAGCAGAAAAGTAAGTGTTGATTGATTAGCTATGTCTGCCATGGGCTGGGAGAAGGAGAATACGATGATCCCTGCTGTTTCTGCTTAGTCAGGGACTGTAGACTTATCCAACTTCCATTCCAGCAGGAAGACTCAATCATTCCTGGCAAGCACCCTCTTTCTTGCTATTTCCAGTCACAATGTAAATAGCAGTATAAACACATCACGATGTTAAGTTTACACTGCCAAAGATGGTTGCCATGCTAAGAAAATCTCAAATAATTACCTGTTGGAAACCCAGACCTGTTGTCCATTCTCGCTCACAGACTCGTTTATCCAGGACTTTCATACTCCTTGTTTTGTTTGTTTTTCCAAGAAAGAAGGGGCATTAAGTGGCTTGCCTCTTTCCTGCGCTATCAAGGCTGTAGCTGCCAAGCATTCCCCACTCCTCCCCAGCAACCTCAAGATTTCAAACATGCAAATGAGCTGCACTTCACAGAAATGGTTGGGTTTGCCTGCCTTCAAAGAGCAAACTTTCTATAAGTACCTACTTAAAAAAATATGCATCAGTGTGCATACCTATACTTAAGAGGCTAATTGCCAATCGATCATATCAGTTTGTTCAAGGGAGTGCCTATCTGCACTTTGCCGGCCTAATTCGAGTTACAACATGTATGTGAAAGAAATAAAACAGCAGTATAGGATATTTTAAAAGAAATGTAGATTGAACTTCTCTTATAGTTCAGATTTTTCTCCAGTTCAGATTCACCTTCCTCGACTGTAGTAAATATTTTTGGTAGCTTTCTTGTCCATCCCCACCCCCATCCATTCCCCTGATACTTTTCTTTTTCTGACAGCTCCCATTCTGGGTCAGGGGTGCGTGGTGATTGCACCCCATTCTAAAGATAGTGCATATGACCGATCTGTACATTTGGTCTGCCTGACCCCAGTGATTAGCCAATGTTGGGCGTGTGACCTTAGCCAATCCAAATAGAGATATGCTTAGAACTTTTGCTGGGAAAAAGATGGTGTCTGTTTCTTGTTGGAACTGTGTAGCTCTTGAGAGTTGTGGAAGCCATCTCAGAAGGAAGAGATGAGCCAGCCTTCAAAGAAAACTCTGAAGACAGCATTGTTGAGAGACAAAAAAAAAAAAAAAAAAACCTTGGTATTTGGTGACGCTATTGAACTGCTCAATAAAGTAAACAAACCTAGAGTCAAGACTACCTGTAGATTTTTCAGACAAATGAGTCAGTGTATTTTCTCTATTGTTAAAGCTAGTTATAATTAGTTTCTTTCTTCTCTGGTTTTTGCAACACTAGCTGATACATTTAGTTAATCTTCTCATTGAGAAGAATCCATTTCATCAGCACTGTATTTGTTTTCTATGACTCAACTTTTCCTTTCCTAATTTTCTTTTATGAATGAGATTTTGAAGCAGGATAATAAACAACTGATAATGATTGGGGAAAAAAAATCTCAGTCATGTTCCAGGGGATACTTTGGAAAAGAATAGGCATCTTCTAAATCAATACCATTTACATGATGCTAACAGGAAGGGAACAAGAGATAGACTGGTTTTATTGTAGATAAAAATGCTTGTGTACTATGGGGAGGAATTAATTATGCAAAATAGTGAAATACATGCAGACAAATGCTAATTTGTCAACCTGAAAACTGGGCTTCCTAAATCTTAGTTTAGAATAAATTGAGTCATTTTCAAATATATTAGGGATGAATGAAATGA
The DNA here is from genome assembly GCF_000696425.1 of Galeopterus variegatus. Taxonomy (NCBI): domain Eukaryota; kingdom Metazoa; phylum Chordata; class Mammalia; order Dermoptera; family Cynocephalidae; genus Galeopterus; species Galeopterus variegatus. The sequence continues at coordinate 154,447 of NW_007729857.1, forward strand.
GCTGAAACTCTAGTATGATATGTATATTTAATCTCGTTACCCTTGCACACATTACTTTCTATGGAATATGAGCCCTCTGACCTCCAGGGTCAGATGTTGTTACATCTTCTGTGAATACATTTGTGAATATTGCAGCTTCTTGTTTCTGCCACAGTAACTGCATAGATTCTCAAAGCATAAAACAGGATAATGAAATGAAATTACAAATTTATACATGTGAGGGGGATGCAGTAGAGTCTACCCAGGTAGCTTTTCTGGCAACATTGGAAGTGCATACTTTGATCTAATGCATCCTTAGGAATTTCATTTGCAGATGAGAGCGGAAAACATAGCAGGCTCTCTAGAGACAGTGCTGGAGGAGTAACTGGAGACATACTCATCCTGGGCAAGTAGCTTCAGAGTCTTGTGCAAGAGACAAAGAGAGAAATGGACAGAGTATGCAACAGTAAGCTTTTGGTTTGCAATTGCCTTTGCTTACCTTAGTAATGTAGTTATCCATATTTGGATGTCATGGTCAAGACTCAGACACCAGGCAAGACTCAGACACTGCCCTTGACTTTCAATACCTCCTGCGTCTAACCACTGAGGAGATACAGAGCTACAGAGCCACCTCTGGAGCTGGGCTAGCCTTGCAGGAAGGACAGAGCAGTCCTGGAAGTTTAGAAGCATTCCTCTTGGAGCTGCCCCTGGTTGTTAGACTCTCCTCTGGCATAGGAGAAATTAACAGGCGATGTCTCATAAAAATACTTAATGAAATCAGATCAGAGAGGAGTAATTTCAGCATTAAAAATGAAACTGGAGGGCCGGCCCGGTGGTGCACTGCTACAGTGCACCGCTTGGAAGTGCAGCGGCGCTCCCGCCAAGGGTTCGGATCCCACATACAGACCGGTTCCTGCTCACTGGCTGAGCGAGGCGCGGGAGCAACACCGAGGGTTGTGATCCTGTTGCTGGTCCCGGTCCGGTACGGGGGCAACACTGAGGGTTGCGATCCGTTGCCGGACACGGAAAAAGACAAAAAGGAAAAATGAAACTGGAGGGAAAAAATAAGGCAGGGCACTTCAACACCTCCCTTTTGTTTTCTTGCCAAGGTGGTTCTGGTGGCAGGTCTGGTGAGATCACTGGATACCAGGTGTCCTAATTGCATTACTTTAGATGAAAAGAAATTTCCTCTCTTTCCAATGCAGCTTTCCCTGATGCTACTATCACCAACTCATCCCCACACCCTGCTGCCCACAAATGCTCAAATTCCCCTCGTTCCTGCACCAGTCATTTTTGAAAGGCTTGCAGGGGATGTGATGAGCAGGGGACCTCGGGCAACTCTGGTGATCATTTATATTTAGGAAAGAATATATTTTAGTGCCTCTCTTCTTTAAAAATATTTTAAGCAATTTTTTGAATAGACAATTAATATGCATGGTTTAACATCCAAAAGTCATGGTGTGATGTACATAGAAAAAAAATTTCCCTGCTACCTCAGCAGAAAAATTTCCCCTTCCGGAGGCAAACTAATGTCATTCATCTTTTCTATATTATTACTGAGGTATTTTAGGAATTTACAAGCAGCGACAAAGGTATACACATTCCCGTTGTTATACAAATGGTAGCATATTATACACACTATTCTTTTTTTTTTTTTTTTTGTCTTTTTCGTGACTGGTAAGGGGATCGCAACCCTTGGTGTGGTGTCGCCTGCACCGTGCTCAGCCAGTGAGCGCATCAGCCATTCCTATATAGGATCTGAACCCGCGGCGGGAGCATCACTGCGCTCCCAGCACTGCACTCTCCCATGTGCGCCATGGGGTCGGCCCTTATACACACTATTATAAACTTACTTTTTTTTTTTTTGCTTCCTATCCATGGAAATAATTTTTAATCAATACCTGAAGTGCTTTCTGTGGCTTAATATATTTTTTATGGCTTAATAGTATTCCACTTCGTGGATGTAGCATTACAGTTTTACTCCCCAGCAGATGGGCATGTAGGTTGTTTCCATTATTTTGCTGTTCAAACAAGTGCTGCCATAAATAATCTTGTTTGTGTATAATTTTGCATGTGGGCAAGTTTCTAAGCAGAATAAATTCCTAGAAGTGGAATTGCTGAGTCAAAGGGAATGCACATTTTTAACTCTGAGAAATTTCTAATTGCCCTCCATAGAAGTTATACCAGTTACTTTTCATCCAGCAGTATATGAGATTTCCCTACACATTCAATGGCATGGTGTTATCAAACTTTTTGATTATTGCCAGTCTGAGTAGTTAAAAAACAGGTATGGTAGTGTGGTTTTAATTTTCATTTATAATATAATTGAGTCTAATATTTTAATCTGAGATATTTAACAGTCATTTTACCCTTTACTATGAACAATCTGTTCATATCTTTTGTCCATTTTTCTACTGGGTTGTTGGTTAATTAAATTGGAGGAGCTCTTTATGTATTGGAAGAATTAGTCTATCATCTTTATTTGGATTGCAATTATTTTTCCAGGTTATCATTTGTCTTTTTGTTTAATGGGTATTTCCCCCATGCAGACCTTTAATTATTATTGTCCTTGTTATTAAGTTAAATTTATCAATATTTTCTTTTATGAAATTTGGGCTTTATGTTATGTATACCTTTCACCTAGTTTCCTCCAATGGTAACATCTTGCAAAATGATAGTACAATATTATAAGCAGAAAATTGACATTGATACAATCTATCCATATTAATCAGATGTTATGGGCTTTACATGTACTGGGTGTGTATGTGTGTTTGGTATACGTAGTTTCACCAGGTATAGGTTTGTGTATCCACCACCACAGTAAAAATACAGAGCATTTCCATCACCATAAGTTTCACTTATATTGCCCTTTTACACTGTACCTTCATCTCAGTCCTAAACCCCCAGCAACCATTAATCTGTTCTTCATCTCTATGATTTTATTATTTCGAGAATGTTATATAAATGGAATAATAAAGTATGTAACCTTTTGGCTTCTTTTACTCAACATCATTCACTTGAGATTTATCCAACCTGTTGCATATCAATAGTTTGTTTCTTTTTATTGCTAAGCAGGATTTCATGATATGAATGCACCACAGGTTAATCATTCATCATTGCAAGACAGTTGGGTTTTTTTGTTTGATTTTTTTCAAATTTGGCTTTTGAAGAGTAAAGCTGCCATAAATATTCAGGGACAAGTGTTTGTCTGAACATAAATTCTCATTTCTCTGGGATAAATACCCAAGAGTGCAATTACTGGGTCATGTGATAATTGCATGTCTACTTTTATAAAAATCTGGCAGACTTTTTCAGGGTGGCTATGCAATTTTACATCCCTACCCACCATGTATGAGAGATCCAAATTTTCTGCACCCTGGTCTGCTTTTGGTGTTGTCACTATTTTTTATATTAGCCATGTTGATGTGAGTATAGTGCTACCCGATTGTGGTTTTAATGTGCATTTCCGTCATGCCTAATGATGCTGAACATCTTTCATGTGCTTATTCACCTACAGCATATGCTTTTCGATGAAATGCTTGTTCATGCTTTTTGCCCATCTTCTAATTGGATTTTTCTTTTTTTTTAACTGTCAAGTTTTGAGTGCTCTTTATCTATTCTAGATACCAATCCTTTGTTCGACATGTAGTTTACAAATATTTTCTTCCAATCTGTAGCTTTTCATTTTATTTTCTTAACAGTGACTTACACAAAGCAGAAAATTTTTATGAGGTCTGATTTATCAGCTTTTTAATTTAGAAAAGCAAACAAGAAATGTAACATATATTCTACTCTAGCATGGCTGTTAAAAATGGACACTCTACATATTTTGTAGGAAAGGTGGCTATAGAAACAGAGAATGGCTTAGAATTTTCTACCCACATTACAGAATAAGAATACTTACACTTGCACTTGGAAAATGAAGTGGTTTACTCAAGTAAGGAATCCAGATGAAAATCCTTTGACTTCTAGTTCAAGGACCTTTCTTCTAGCCCAGAGTGAGTGAATTTCTCCATGTGCATTCAGGCATCATGATATAACCTGGCATGGTCTAACTCTTCCAATTATGTTACCACTTAGAAGACATGTGAAACTTTCCCAATTACTCAAGCCACTGACATCTCACATTCCTTTGAATTAATACATCACTTTCAACCTCCTTTTTTATGACACTCAACATTTTCCACTCAAGTTATTAATGATGAGATCTGGCAAGCATGGACTTTGAAGGCACCCAGGTGACCTACCACAGCTTCAGCTTCAAAAAAGGAGATCTACAAATTGGATACATAGAATTTTTAATTGAGATGCAAAGTGTTGCAGAGATATGAACATTAAGTGGCATTTGACTATACACCAAAGGAAGAGCCTTTATTCGAGAGAGAATATTATACAGAATCAGGATGACCTTAAACCATTCACACATAGGTCTGAGCCTGTCTGCTGTTCTCCAGCCCAGAAGTTCCCCTTTTGTTCCCAGATGGGCCTCCTCTTGCTTTGGGGAGAAGCTGAGCCTTTGGCGTCCCTTCTTCTCCATGCCTGGGATCTCGAAAGGCTCTAGAAGGGGCCACCTCTCAGAGTGGCGTTTTCCTCTTCATCATGCCCTGTGATTATCAAGTTAGCTCAGGCCGAAGCATCCTGCCTACTTGGCAAATCCTGAAAAGAAGGCTGGGAGGGTGGCAACTGCCCCCGGTGTGCCATCTCAGGCTTGTTTCCTCCCCATTTTCAGGAGCAGCTCTGCAGGAACCTTGTTAAGAGGCAGGGCATGCTTTCTCTTTCCTGGTTCTCCAATGCCAAGGGGAGTCTTTGAGGGCCTAGTAAGAGGCTGTGAGACTGAGCTGACCTGAATGCCTGTCCTGTGGAAGGCACAAGGAGAACGTACTGGGAGAGAGCCAGAAAGAGCTGCCCGTCCTTGTTCTAGGAGGAGGAGGTGGGAGGGGTGCAACAAGTGATGCCCAGCGCATCCTGCAAGACTGCTGTAATGAGTGCCCCAGAAAAACGCAACGAAGGCCAGTGGTCACACCCTCCCCGCTCTTTTGTGACAAAGGGAAAGACCCAAGCACCTGGGGGTACTCTCGTTTGCCTGTTCCCTGCTCTGAGCACTGGAAGGCCCCGGCACCGACAGAGAAGGCTGGGGTGGTTCTCACTGCCTGCTCCTGCACTCTGGTGCTGAGGCTTACTCTCTGGGCCTGATGGCTCACCTACAGAATGTGAGGACAAGGCCACAGAAATTAAGAGGGAGTGCATCGTGGGCCCCTCCAAGTGCTGCATTCTACATGAACCCAGGAGGTCAAATTAGACAGCAGCACCTGGGGCTTGAGGATGCGTGCCCCTCAACCCTGCAGAGCCTCCCTGCCCTTCTTGTCCCTTCCTTCCCTCCTTCCTCCATCCTTTGTCTCTCCTTTCTTCCCTCCTTTCTTTCCTCCTCCCTCCCTTCCGCTCTCCCTCTCTTCCCTTTCTCTCTCTCTGTCATGTTATTTCAAGGAAACAAGACACCCTCCCATGGCAGACTCAGAGGAAGCTTAAGCTAAATGAGACATTCTCAGTGCCAGTGTGGTGAGGTTACAAATCTCTTCATACCACAACTCAGGCTTTGCAAAAAAAAAAAAGGAGTGTCTTTATTGTCTGAAACTACTCTGTCATTTCTCCTGAGCTACCTTTGTAGTAGCTGAGAGAAAGCTGGAACTATATCTCGGTCCAGCAAATTTAAAATGTAGCCTAACCCATTCATAGTTTCTTTAGATTTCAAGCAGTCTCTTAGGGATCATCGCTTGGTCTTTCAACTTCTTTTTTTTTTTTTTTTTCCCCTTTTTGTCTTTTTTACTGACCGGTAACGGGATTGCAACCCTTTGTGTCACGCCGGTACCGGGGACCGGCAACGGGATTGCAATCCTCGGTGTTGTGCCTGCACTGCGCTCAGCCAGTGAGCGGGAACCAGTCTCCACATGGGATCCGAACCCTCGGCGGGAGTGCCACCGCGCTCCCAAGTGGTGCACTCTCCAGTGCGCCACCGGGCCGGCCCAATTTTTTTTTTTTTTTTTTTTTTTTTTGTCCTTTTTGAGACTGGCCACACCGCGCTCAGCCAGTGAGTGCTGTGAGTGCACCAGTCATCCCTATATAGGATCTGAACCCACGGCGGGAGCGCTGCTGTGCTCCCAGCGCTACACTCTCCCAAGTGCGCCACGGGCTCGGCCCTTAGGTCTTTCAACTTCTTGTCTTTGTCCCTTTGCTCCTCTCCAAAGGGTGTCCTGGTGGCTGTGGGCTCACAGGACATCTGGATGGAGGAGGAAAACCTCAGCCTCAGGCTGGATCTCAGGTCTGCATAAGGGTCACCCGCTGTGGCTTAGAAAACGTGGTCCTCTCACCAATGTCCTGCTGGTGTTCGATGCTGATGCCGGTGCCTGAAACCCTGTGGTCTTTTCTTTCTCACTGGGCCCAGGGTCCATCACGGCTGCCTTGGCCTCCTCTCCACTCTTGCTGGTTCCCCACTGTGTCTTTGCTACATCTTCCACCTGGCCACTGACCTGGGCTGTCCACCTTTCAGCCTCTGCATGGGGAGCAAGGGCAGCTCAGGGGAGCAGCTGGACCTGCACACAGCCCAGCCCAAGGCCCTTTCTGACTACACAGGGATGCCTCACGTTGCATGTTGTTACAGTATAACACAAATATTATAATTACATATGTGTATATACTATATACATGGGTGTATGCATAGATGATAGATCAGCAGATAAATAGGTAGACATTAATATGTTAGAAGCAGAAATAGGGTTGCATGTCTAATAGCCTCTAGTCTCTCTTCCCACCTTGCTTCTTCTTTTCTCTCTGTTTTCAACTAGCCCGCAATCACTCACATCAGAAAGAAAGAGGTTTCTTTAACTTCTTTTCTATTTATTCCGACCTCCTCTGCTTAAAGCTCCCTGAGCTTGCCGCTGGCCTCACCCTGGATGTGTTAAGTGGGAGCAGGAAATTCAAAACGTAATGTCGCTCCTTTCCTGACAATGCCTGGCTCTCAAACCTGCTGTTTACCTAACGTGGCACACGATTTTGAAGGTCAGAATCTCTCCCTTTGCTTCCCTTCCAAATCAGTCCTTTCGCCTCCCTCTCCATCAAGCCAGCCCCCTCTCTTCCCCAGGTGGATTAATGCCTTGAGTCTTTGAGGGAAAAGTTTATATACACAGGAGGACAGAAGAGAAGAGCCCATGACTGTTTTTGCAAATTTCATCCCTCTTCCCCAGGAAAAGCAGAGCTCCCTCCCACCCGCACACAGGCAATCTGCACCCTTTGGTCTATCCGCTGAGCCCTCTGGAACTCTTGGAGGCCAGGACACAAAGCCTTGAATAGGGTTGCCAAGGAAAACCTCACAGGTTTAGGGGTACAAGGAGTGGGTGTCTGTGCTGCTTGCAGTGTATCTTTCTTGATGTGGGTACTGTTAATAAAAAGTGTAAAAGCATATCCAGAACAGAGGTCTTCATCAAAGCAAACTGCCTCCTCGGGAGCAATGCTATTTTCTGCCAGTGACTGTGGTTTGCTCCACCATGGCTTTGCCTGCCTGGCCCTGTTTTTCCTGGTCCCACCTGGACCTCAGACCTTGTCTTCCTTGTCAATGACTTCACTCCAGCTTAGATCCCTTTCTTGGATCCTTTATTTTTTTTTCCTTGTTTTTTAGATCCCTTGTCCAGCTCCTTTGGCCTGGTCCAGCTTGGATTAATCAGGGAGGACCTCTGCATACCTTCCCCAGACCCAGCCTCTCTCTCCAGTTCTGATCACTCAGTTTTGACAAGAGCCACCTTGGCCCATCCACGTTTCAAGCACTGCCTGGAATTTTATCACCAATCTGCACTAAGTGACAGGGAAAGAGAACAGAAGGAGGGGAAGAGATGATGTGACTGTCAGCTGTGCTGTTTTGAATTAGACAGCCCTGAATGTGAGCATCTATTTTTTAATACACCTTTTATTTGGGAACGTAGACAAAATCTCAAAACAGCAGTTGCCTCAGCGTTTGCGAAGGAGGTGGTATAGATGGGTTTGCCATGTGCCTGGTAAAGGGAACTTTGGCTTCACCTGTAATGTTTTAATTTTTTAAAAGAAGAATGCATTTACATATTATTTGTAAAATTCTTTAAAAAACAGTAAATAATAAGTATACTTGTCTAGAAACAAAAGGTGAAATCTTGAAAAATACAAATGGACGAAAGCCACAGAGTCTGTGTGCATAACACTACAGGTAAATATTGGTCTGTACACTAAAGATCATGCACTGTCTGGTATTCTCTCTTCACTGACCTGCAAGCCATATGCTGCCGTATCTTGTCCCTCTTGGAGCTCCTAGTATCAACTACAGACACTGGTAAGTATTTGGCTCTCAAGAGCTGTTTGTGGAGCCAAAGGTGAAGGAAACCATTGGACTTTTCTAAGGGTAACAGAGGAGAGACTGAGGAAGGAATGGCTGAGCTCAAGTAACAACTGAGGGAGGGACTCTGCCTGAAGTGCCTGTTGATTCTGGAAAGGAACAGCAAGGTGGGGGTGAGAGTTCTGCTCATTTTTTACCCCTATGCTTTCCGTAAACCGGCCCTGTGCGTGATTGCAGGGAATTACTCATCCAGAAAGAGTCTTCTTCAAAGTCTCTGCACAGGATGCAAAGGCAAATCACTGCCAGTTGTGGAGGAAACACGTTCCCGCAGCCATGAAGTCCCAGCTCATACATGTGCCATGCTCTGACAATCTGCGTGTGCACTATAGATTGCTCCAAAGTGTACCCAGATTGGGGGTGGGGGCGGTCACCCGCTCCCTTAAACTGCGGTTCCTCTCTGTTTGCTGTTGCAGTTGCCAACCCAAGTCTTCCTGCATTAATTTGGCTTGGAAAGTGAGAAAATGACACTGGCATGAATTAAAAATAATATGGCACCCGAGACAGCTGGAGCACACGTCTTCCCTTAGGATCTTCTGTATTCCTTTCTTTTCAGCTTACTGATGGCACTGTGTAGGAGCCAGAGAGGGGAAATGTGATGTTCAGCAGAAACATAAAACAAAAGGGAGAGAAATTAAAGAAGGGCTTCATAGGCGATGAAGAACTTCAATCTGAGAGGTGTCTGCAAGGCAGATTTTGAAGGCACTAAAAAGACTAAAGAATCAGGGAGAAATAATTGGGTTCCTAAGGTTAGGGTGACAATGAAGGGATTAGAAGAAAGTGATATGAATAGCATATTTAAAAAAATAAGAAGTAATACCATTCTCCTATGAAAGGAACCAGGGCTCTTTGGAGAAAGGCTGAGTCTGGGGCTGGGCAGGAAATATAGAAGAGCCTCAAAGGTCTTCCAGTGCTGGAAGGTAAGAAAGTGCTCAAAAAAATCACCCCCCCCCCAAAAAAAAAACCCAAATGGAATATGTTAAATGACAAAAGAGCCAACTGACAGAGCTCCAAATGGACAAAGCTGGGACAATTTGAGAAAGAAAATGAATAATGTAGCATTGGATTGTAGTCCAAAGTATAACCGTCTGTAAGCCCCTGCTGATAGAAATAAATGATTGAATATGTACATAAACAGGGGAGAAGAAATGAATATTCTGTACAGAGTAATTCCAAATGATTTATGGACATATTCCCCCTTTCAAGAAGGTGAAGCCCAGTCCCCTTCCCTGTGTGTGGGTTGCACAGAGTAACTTCCTTGCACAGAGTCAGTATAAATAGGAGGAAAGAAGACAACTTCACAGTGGAGAAATCTGGCAAACACTACCTCACCAGGGGAGATCAAGGTTAACAGCATTATGGATAAATCCTGTTAATAGCATGTGCTCTTGATATAAAAGGCATTTCACCTCCGTGGTCTTCCTCCCCAAAGCTCATAATCCAGCCTAACCATTAGAAAAAGAATCAGAGAAACCCAAATTGAAGGGCATTCTATAAAATACATGACCAGCACTCCTCCAGTAGGTCAAGGTCATCGAAACCAGGGAAAGTGTGAGAAACCGTCACAGTCTAGGGGAGCCTAAGGAGACACGATGACTAAATCAAATGTGGTGTCCTAGATGGCATCCTGGAACAGGAAAAGGACGTTAGGAAAAAACTAAAGAAATCAGAATAAAGTATGGACTTTAGTTAATAATGATGTATCAGTATTATTGCTTGTAACCATAAATGTCAACTGCAATATGGAACTGGGTCCAGATTGAAAAGGAAACCCTTACACCTGCCCTTACAGAGCCCAGAACTTCACACCCACCTCAATAGCCACACCTACATTATAAAAAATGATAATGATCACAGCTGTCCTTTTAAAATTTAATGCTGTTCTAAATGCCTATAATTGCAGGTAGTCTCCTTTAGAAATGAAAGCAATATTTTCAGCTATCCAAGTTATTTGTTCTAGCCTTGTTGACAGAGTAGGATGACTTAGCCAAAAAAGGAAAGAAGCAAATTTGGGGAAGGATCCATGAAGTTGACATATGTATTATTCAAAATTAAACAGTTTTCAGAAACCCATATTTCCCATGTGCATGCTACAAAATATGGTTTTCTTTTCTTGACAATCCATAAGGTGAAGTTTTCCTCTTAATGTTGAATTAATACAGTTATTTTCATTTAATTATGCATGCTTTTAAGGGGACTGTCTAATAACTTCAGTTCTTATCAGTTAGAAGCTCCTTTCTGTTTCACATCTTGTCTCTGACTTTTTCCTGTGTGGCCCTTTGTTTCCTAATCAAAATCACAGCTTCTAAATTAAGTGAGGAAAGGATTTTGTTTTCTCAGACCCATTTAATGCGTGAGCAAATCAGAAGCCAGCTAGAAAGGCTGCCACCTCTTTATTTGTTGTGTTAACCAATTAAAAGGTGTTACTCTCTTGGTAATAAAGTGTGACCTTGTTCCTCTGAATTCTTACTCTGGCCTCTTTCGATCTGGTTCATTGTTTAATTTGTCAGCTGGGATCAAACTGGACTTAGATTCCAAAACCATCTGGGCTCCACTTAGGTCAAAGCCCTTCCCTGTTGGAGGAAAGATATTGAACTGTTCCTTCCTTTCCTCAGAGCTGCTGTCACTGGAGCTGGTAACAAAGTCAATGCCACACAGAGTTAATTGCAGGAACCTCTCAGAACAGTTGTTCTGCACCAGGCAGCTGTTCATACAAGAGCTGTACCCTCAGTGATACTTACAAGCCAAAAGGGACAGTAGCAACCAGATAGAAATAGTGAAGCAAAAATTTTATAATTGCATTTTTCCAAATACCCACATATTGTCCAAATATCCAATTTAATAAATTGGATAACTGCCACAATGCTTCTGTACCCTTTGCACTTGCACATAAAGCCAATGAGTAATTGGGTAAAATTTTAACATTATAGACAATGTGTCCTGTGCTTCTACAACAGCACATCCCTTGCTGCCAGAACTGGTTTGGTTTGACTTTTGATCCAGCCCTTCTGTCTGTATGTAATTGAGAGATTTGGCAGAATAAGAAAAACTAACACTTGTATAGTACTTTTGAGTTTCCAAAATGCTTTAGCATTCATGATCTCATTTGATCTTCACAACCCAGTGTTGTATGAAAGATCAGTATCACCTTCACTATTTCACAACGAGGTAAACTGAGCCATAGGGTGTCATGGGCTAGTCACTGAATGAGTAAAAAGTAGCTGCAGGACTGGAGTTGAGGTTGTCTGAATTTAATTCTTAGGGTTTTCATCCTATATGAATGTCTGCATTTTTTCTTTCGAGCTCTGAATTTATTTGATTGTCTGAAGAAATGTCTCCTAGAAATAGCATGCATACACACACACACGCAATTTTGCTCATAATTTCAAGAGGTTTGCCATCAGGCCCAGGATAAGAGCCACTGTCCTATACTTTGTAAGGAGTAAGAAATAAGGAAATACTGAGATAGGACATTGAGTACTTAGAAGATGAGAATTAAAATCAAGTTCCTGTGTTCCTTTGCCAAATTTTCTGTCTTCTCCTGGAATATATACTCTCTCAGTGTGAATGACATATCCTGAAATTAAATGAGTTTTAAAATGCCCTAGGGGATAAATGAAAAAACGGGGGTATGTGGATGAAAAACAAAAAAACCAAAACCAAAAATCCCTGAGAAGATATCAAACCACAAGAACGGGAGGGAGGGGGCAATGAAGGGGAACGTAGATCATAGTCAATGAGACATTTCCAGTCACAGCAGTGGTGCAGCCAACACATTGTGCGTAGTGAAGAAATCTGCTCAGGCGTGGGCCGAGAACCTATAGAGGGGTCTGGGACGGACACGATGTGGAGGAATTGAGTATGGCCAACTGAACAGGCAAACAGAGGCTGAGCAGGCACAGAGACTCCTCACACATGGTGGTGGCTTTGTCCCATGCTTCAGTTGCATCTCTAGCTGTTTCTACCTGCAGCCCTGGAGAACCCTTGCTTTGAAATAAATGTCTGCTCGTGCTGAAAGCCTGTGAGCCATTTGTTGGGCCTGGTCTCTGTCACCATGACGGACCCCACTGGGTCCAATGCCTTGCCCTGCCTGTCAGTTCTCATGTCAGTCCTTATTCCCAACTGCTGGACAGACATTGACTTATCACTGCTCCTGCTCAGAGGTCTTCCAGTCTTCTGGGTTTAATTCACTGTCCTACCTTGAGCGCCTTCTCCCGTGTGACCTGTCTGGGCCGACTGCTTGCTCCATGTGGATCCTCTGCTTTATTCTGCACGTGTGAATTCACTGAGTTTGTGCCCACTCTGAATGGCCAGAGTTCAACTCCCATGTTGTAAGTCTCAGGATTATCCCTGTCCCAGTTTCTGCCTTTGATCTGTGACTGTCCGCAGCCCTGTCACTGCCTCCATCACCACACTAATTCCACCATGACTTTGTCCTTCAGCTCCTGGTGTTCACTTGCCAGCAGGTGATTCCTCCTGGTAGAGAATTTGGAGGGAGTTCATCTCCTCTCTCCAAGACTGAACAGCTAGGAGATGGAGTTGGGTTGGAAGCTGGGAATGAGCAGGAGTGTAAAATGAGCAGGCACCATCAGGTGCTGAGCTAGGATTTGCAAAATAAATTAGAAGACTAGACCCTCAAGCAAAGATTCTCGGGTTCTCCAGAAATTCCCCTGCCAAGCACCTTCGCGCAGATCCTCCCTCCCTTAATTGGTACCCGGCTCCTGCAGGCCCTCCCTCAGCACTGCTCATGATGTTATTCAATGTCTTGATCAAGGCACAGGATATGAGCATTCATGTCTGTCCACTGAAGTAATTCCAGCATCCAATTAGTGCTTTTGAAATTTGATGGTAGTAAATAATAACAAAATTGGTCTGTTTCAGCCCAGTTACTCCAGTTACTTTAATGATAGTATTTGTCTATTCAGTAATGCACCCTTAGCTTGGCAATCGGCTGACAGGTGGTCTATTGAGATAGTGCCTACCTCCTGACACAGAATCAAGAATTGCTGTTGATTCATTTGACTGTATTAATGACCAATTTGTGTCCAGTCAATTGGATGAGATCGGTAGGTTAGATTTAATTAGTCAACTCATTTTTTCCCTTTAAGGGACAAATAGCGAGTCACATTTTTTTTCTTTTAAATCACATGTACCTATTCTATAAGACACCACTGCTTATGGTGTGTTTTAACTTCATGGAAATAAGAAACAGAATTCAAGGTGACCTGAATGACGATAGACACAAAAGGCAGAATCTAAAGGTAGGACACAGAGGGGGGACAAAGAGTTTATGCTCTTACAGAACACTGGTTGATACAAACTATAAGCCAAGAAAATATCACATCTACATGTAATGCATTCACAACCAGCCTCCTATTTTTACAGCGAAATATACTTTCGTAGGTTAATTCATGGTGGTTTTGAATAAAATATCAATAAATGCCAACCAAAGAGAAAATGTGATAGTGATGCACAGAATCTGCACCTGAATATCTGGGAGTGGCTATGTGGCAATTATCTTTGGCATTCAATCTGCATGCTCTTCATTAGCACTTTTCTCAGGAAGAGCTAACCCCAGGGTGCATTCTTCTTGCTGTAAATCGATGATGTCTTTCAGTAAAAAGCACGGAATAACCAAAGATATGGGTGCCCCTTTGCAGTCTCACCCCCTTCATTTCATAAATGTTTCAGTTTGGGGCAATAAAGATCCACGGTCAGAGCAGAATTCTAAAACCATGTCTACACAAAGTAATACAACTGTGCTTGAACCATTTCCACCGTTGCCTCTCACTGAGCTGTTAGGCAAATAAGATTTATTCCTTGCGCTAATTCCAACTGTAGCTAATGCCTGCTGGCTATTTGGAGCTTTGTGTGTGGAAGGGCTTTCTGAGGCTGGGACTGGTCTCAGCAGGAAAGGCTTTCATAATTGATTAGTGATGTCTGCCATAGGTGCAGGAGCAGGGAGTTACGGTATGCTGCACTGTTCTTGCCACAGGAGTGACTGCACTGCTATGAACAGAAATCACATTCCATAGGTCCAGCTAAATGTGTCAGCTGAAAATGGCTCAGAACAAGCTCACCAGGAAACACACAACTGAAATTAGCTGGTTGTGACCAACACGTGTTTGGGGATATAGAACTGCTTTATCTATGTTAGGAGGGAAAAAATAAACCAAAAATTTCAATCATTTGATGCTATAATCTGACCTTACTCTTAAGATAACCAGATCAACTCTAACCAGCAGCGTTCTGAATTTTGAAGTTAAAAATATAAAGGGGACACACACTCAACTATCACTGCTGTTAACGTTGCATCAAATGTGAAGAAAACCCCATTTGATAGTTCTTGATGATCACAATAGGAAAGCAGCCCCTAAAGGAGGGATATTTCTCAACCATCTGCCGGGTCACTAAGTTAACAAGTGGCTCACACACTAGACCCTTCAACTGTGTGTCCAGAATGCCCCCTGGGGTGGTTTGAATCTGTGAAGGCGTCCTCCCGTGAGTGTAGCCTTTGACGTATGGAAAGAATCCTCATCCTAGGGAGCCGCTGGACATTCAGTGTGTAAACAAAAACATTTCTGAAGTGCTCTCAAAGGGATACTTCTTCCTTCCAATCTCTGGTGTGTGGTAGAGGGAAGATAGCTTCATGAGGCCCTACGCAGGACTCCAGACTACAAATATATTTACGTTTGTATTTCTGGATCCACACAATGACTAGCACATAGTGGGGGGTGTTAAGTATTTATTGAATGACTGATTGACAGAATTAATAAAGAATGAATAAATGAATGCAGAGATGAGTGAATCCTAGGCCAGGCGAGTCACAGAGATAATTTGAGGTCATTCTTGCCCTCAGTGTCTGCCTGGCTAGATATACGCTTGGAAGGAAGACTCCAGAGGATGTGAATCCTTGTGCTGCCATCCAATTCTGAAATGCCACAATTCCAAAGTTCTAATTATGCATGACACAAACTTCCTGCAACTCTATTGCTAGGTGGGGAGTGCCAGGGAAGACATTCCCTTTCCTGTGCTTTCTGTTTGGAATTTCTCTCATCCCGCTGGAGCAATCATGTTGACTCTTGGAAAGGGCATGGACAAGAAGAATCATTTCCAAGAAGCCCTAAGTTGGCATGTAAGCCTAATAATGTTTGGTACAGATCACGCCACCACTCCACTCAGCAAGTGCTATGGATTGAATTGTGTCCCCACACACCCCTCAAAAAATCATATCTTAAAGTCCTAACCCCTAGCAGCTCAGAATGTGACCTTGTTTAAAGACAATGTGTTCATAGTGGTAATCAAGTTAAAATGAAGTCATTTAGGGTGGGCTCTAATCCAGTGTGACTACATTCTCATAAAAGGAGGGGAATTTGCAGACAGATATATGCACAGGAAATACACCACGTGAACATGAAGCCAGCCATGTATAAGCCAAGGAGAGAGGCCTGGAACAGATCTTTCACTCACAGCCCTCAGTTGGAACCAACCTTGCTAGAACCTTGATTTTAGATTTCTACTTTCCAGACCCATGAGACAATACACTTCTCTTGTTTAAGCATCCCAGTCTGCAGTACTTTGTTATAGCAGCTCAAGGAAACTAATACAGCAGCTAACCAGAAATAGCCTCGGGCATCTTTGCAGCCAGAAGTTTTCTCCTAGTACCCTTCTGTTTAGACATAACGTGGTTTGTTTTATTTTACTTCATTTTATTTTTTGAGTTTTGTGCAAATGTTGGGGCTTTGCATTTTTTTAATTAACATTTTCCTCTCACATGGTTTACATCAATTTATAATAATCTACATAAGTTGAAACAGAACATCCTTTCCTTAACAACTTACTAAAGTAAAATATTAATGAAAGGTCTCATCTTTACTTGTATCAGCAAAAACCGGCAGCCCTCAGCCACTGCCCAGCAAGGATAAGCATAGCTGGGTTTCCTGTAGCCAGTCTCCTGGGCTCCTGTTGGCACAGCCACTCTGCTTGTCTCAGCTGTCTATTGTGTGGTAACAAATCACCACAACACTTAGTGGCTTAAAACACCACACACAGCAATGATCTATTACTTCTTATGGTTCTGTGGGTTGGCTGGGGCTCAGCAGTTGGTTCTTCTGCTCACTTAGGCCCAATTTCATGCTATATCCACTTGGGAGCGTGGCTGGGAATGAAATGCTCAAAGTGGTGTCTCATCTGCTGAGATCTCTTTTCATGTTGCCTACCATCATTCAGCATTCTAGATAACCCACATTTCTTACAGGGGGCCTAGATGCCAAGAATGCAGAAGTATAAGTCACCAGACCTCTTAAGGAGTAGGGCTACAGCTGCCACAGAATTGATTCTGCAACTTTCCATTGATCAAAGCAAGTCACAAAGCCAGCCTTGATTCAAAGGGAGACAAACAGACTCCACCTCTTGTTGGGGGGAGTGGGCCAAAGCATGTAGCCATCACTAATCTACCACGAGGAAGCTGCTTGTTGCCCTGGCCTGTGCCCCCACCCTTCTTAAAGCTGCTTTTCCCATGACTTACAGCTGAATGCATCTACAGGATCTGCCTGAGACAGAAAGTACAGCAGTAGTTTCAGCTACCTTACTCTCAATCTGCAAAAAATATTTGAAAGTTAGTATTGCTCTGACCCTGCATCGCTCCTCAAGTCTCCTTTGTGGTCAGTCACATAAAGGAGCAAACAACAAAGCGAAGCTCTTCCTGCTCCTCCCCCACATTGACTCAGCTGGCTACATCTTTTGACTAGAGCTGCTGTCTAGGTCCCTGATCTCAGCTCCCCAACATCATGCTGCCAACACCCTACGTCAGCACCACAACTGGGGTTGTGCTCTGACCATGCTTAGTGGCAGAGTACAACTGTGGGTCCCTACCTAATGCACTGTGTTGGTTCTGTTGATAATTGCCAAGATGCCCAAATCTTGTCTGTCTCTCAGAATTCTGTCAATAGGAATGGATACCATGTTTCTGACAATTTCCAAAACTGTGGTTGTGATGGATGTGCTCCTTGGACACTGTCTGGTAAGCTTGACTGTACCTCTGTAGGAATCTTCATTCCTCCCACTTTGTCACATCCTGGTGTGGGTTTTCATGCTAAGAATGAACTTACCTATATCTGCACCTTCTCCCAGCTGCTTCTAGTCAACTAGAGGTCCTCAGCCTAAATCCTATGTTTAGAGGCATGTCAGCTATGAATGTCACATCTCCCACATGTTGGTCTATCCTGCTCTTTTCTCTCTGCCCCCAGCTCTCACTATTAAACACAGCAGGGGACATGTGGAATCATTCAGAGGAGGGTGAAACCACTTCTTCCATTTTAAGCATTTGTCATGTTGTCCAACTGTGAGGTTGATTATATCATTTAGGGCCCTTTTGGTTGCACATAGAAAATCCACTGACTAGGAACTTAATTACAGTAAGAATATATCAGCACAGGGAACATAAACGGACAGAGGTAGGCAGCCTTCAGATGAAGCTAGATCCGAGGTTCAAGTGGTGCTAGCAGACCTGCACTTCTCTCCATCTCTTGACTCAGACTTAGTACCAGGCAGGATCCTTTCTTGGGCTTCCTGTGGGATCCCAACAGCCCTGGGCTTCCCTGCACAGGGCAAGGTAGCTGCTACAGTGTCATTATTACCTCTTCCCAGGAGAAAGAGTGAGCATCCTTCTCAGTCCTGTTCACACGGGTCCTGTGGTTCCTCTGACTGCATGGGCTTCTGTCACTAGTTTGCTCTGCATAAGGGTTGTTAGACTTAAATCTAGGTCATATTGAACCCCATGCAGATCTCATGGAATGAGAGTGGTAGAAGGTATATCTACGAATAAAGATCAGGGACTGTGACTAGAAGAAAGGGGAAAGAATGTACGGAGGCAAGCAATAATGTTTACCACACTGAGAGAAATAGCACATTGGATGGCAAATTCCCCAAATGCGTTAAAGCCTGGAGTAGTGGCCTCAAATTTGTAAAATACACTAAAATGTCTATGAAGTATTTCACGTGGATGCAAAAAGTCATCCTAATGTGAAAAACACTCTAGTCAACTATAAGCTCAGCACGAGCCAATAAATTGATTCACCTATCAGCAACATTAAAAAAACTAATGTACTCTAATTTTCTATTAGAACTATTTAAGATTGGAATTGATGCCCTTAGGAGATAGTTTTTAACTTGTCACTAAATATGACAAAGCAAAAGCCATATAGGGATGCCACTAAAGGAATTTGGGGCTCCTAGACTCATTCATTCATTCACTTATTCATTCAACATATATTTACCAAATGCCTATGGTATAGGCTCAGATCTCTCGAAGCAGACACTGAGACAAAATCTGGCATGCAGGCTATTTTTTAGGGATCAACACCAGTGGAAATGGGGGAGGAAGTAGGATTGGGCATATGTGATACAGGCCCAACAAAGCCTTGGCCCTGGGGAGCTCTGGAACTTTAGAGAAGATGTGTACCACCAGAGCCCTTGCATTGGGCGGAAATGGTGGGGCCTTGACTCCCTCAACTTGATTAGCCTTTGGATGTGGGCCCCCTAGGGAAGGAAGGCTATATTCCCAGGGGAGGTGGCTTTCTGAAGCTGAGGGGGACGCCAAGGAGCTGACAGCTGGAGATGAGTCCTTCCATGTCCACCACAGCCTACTGTGTACCAAGCACTATTCTAGGCAATGAGAAGACAGCAGTCAACAAAACAGAAAACAAAAGTCAAGCAAGAGCAGGCATTCCAGAGGAAGGTGAGGACAGAATGTTTTAAAAACCTAAATGAATGGGCCGGCCCGGTAGCGCACTGGAGAGTGCGCCGCCTGGGAGCGTGGCGGCGCTCCCGCTGAGGGTTCGGATCCCATGTGGAGACCGGTTCCCGCTCACTGGCTGAGCGCGGTGCGGGCGCAACACCAAGGGTTGCGATCCCGTTACTGGTCAGTAAAAAAAAGAAAAAAAAAAAAAAAACCTAAATGAATGTAAATCAGTTGGTAATAAATGTCATGACAGAAAATGCATCGCGATGGAGTGGAGGAAGAAAGGCTGGGTACAGGTAGCATGGCTGTGCTGCATACATCAGCGAGGCTTAGGCAGAGACCTAGCAAAGCGTTGAGGAAGAACCCTGCTGTATATGGGGGAACAGGTTCCAGCAGAGAGCACAGAATATACAAAGGCTTTGAGGAACAGCAAGGACACCAGCTGAGGGAAGGAGTAAGGGGACAGTGGTAGGGAAGAGCTTAGAAGGATGGCAGGGGACCAGATCATGCCAACCACACAGCCAAATTCATACTTGGGGGGTCTGGGGAAAGACTCATAGTGGGAAGAGACAATAGAGACAGCTTCTTAGAGACACTCCCTCTGCTTAGCTCCCAATTTTATAGAGGAGAAAACTGAATCCCAAGGAAGAGATACGATTAGCACAAAGTTGTAGAGCTGGGTAGAAACCCTAGAGCGATTCAGAATTGAGATGAGCAATACATAATGTGTCTACCAGGATGCTACTGGCGGGCATGTGGTGAAACTCCCCACACTGCCTGTGACCTGCCAGCTGGGACAGGTTTGCTGCCTTCCGCCTCCTCAGACTCAACACCAAAATTGAAAAAGTGGTCGAGCTCACCCAGGTAATGGGAAATGCAATATCCATGGCCTTTGCCTCCTATGAAACAACTATACTTTCAGAAATGATGTTTACTAGGACTGCAACTTCATTCTATAGGATGACAAGAAAGGTTTTGGCCAACCCAGATGACCGTGCAAGCTTTGGTAAAGGAGAAAGTGCTAAGAAGTATCTTCAAACAGATGACAGAGTGGAACGTATATGAAGAGCCCACCTGAATGACCTTGAAAATATTGCTCCATTTCGTGCTATTAGTCTTCTGTGTTCCTTGAGTGGTCCAGCTCTCTCTGCAGCCATCCTGCATTTCAAACTTCTTGCCGGAGCACGAATCTACCAGATAATTGGGTATTTGACACCCCTTTGTCAGCCAAATGGAGCTCTGGCTTTTTCTGTGGGATATGGAGTTAGTTTTTCAATATCTTACAGGTTGCTGAAAAGTAGATTGTACCAGTAAATATAGAACTCATCATCCAACTGGCTTTTAGGAATGCTGTACTTCCAATTTATAATGAATATTTTCTTAGATTTTACGTAGAAAGGGAGCAGAGAAATTAAGAATTCGGGAACACCAATATCCTTTATTCTTATTTTATACTTGCACTAGAAATTCAACATAATAATTCCTAAGTCTTATTCTTAAAGTACTTATAAATTTTGATTATGTTATAATTTGTGACATTCAACATTTCATACTTTGAACCTACAAAAAGAGTGATTGCATGTATGAGAAACTTATATTTCAATACTGCTGAAATGGGCATATGAAATAAAAAATTTAAAGAATAAAAAATATAAGGATGCTATTGGCTGCATGTAAAAGAAACTCTGGTTTCAGACATGCCTCAACAAAAGGAAATTTAATTATTTCACATTACTGGAAGACCAGAGTTGGGAGGGCCCTGATCTTTGTTCCACGAGTGGCTCAGTAATGCTCCTTCCATCTTTCTATCTGCTCTCCTCAATGTATCAGTTAGGGTGGGCTAGGATATGTTGTAATTACAGACCTTAATTCTAGGATTTGAAAAGCAAAAACAGATATAAATTTTTGTACTCATGCTCCATGTCCATGGTGGGGCACTATTTTCATTAGCTATCAGGCATTCCTCACCGTACTCACTTAAGGACCCACGTCGACAAAACAATTCCCACATAGAGCACTGCTGATCAACATGCCAGAAGAAAATGGGAACTCCAGAGTGTCTTGAAGCAGCAATGAGATGCTCTGGTTCAGAAATAACACACCATTTCTGCTCGCAGCTTGTTGACCAGTACGAGTCACTTTACCCTCCCAACTCACAGGCAGGCCAGGAATTGCAGTTCTATGGTATGCCTGGAAGGCAGAGACTTTAGTGAACAGAGCTAATGATTATCACACTGAATACCAACTTCCACTCATAGTTGGTGCCTAACCCCGAACTCCCTCCCTTACCCCCCAGGTCATAACAACCAGAGGAACAACACCCAACAAAGAAGTGGAATCACTACTATTTTTAAGAGCAAGGAAATTTTTCTTAGAGTTCTTCAACAGACTTCCCTTACTTAGTATTGGCCAGAACTGGATCACATGTCCATTTTTAAGCATCCACTGCCAGGGGGAATGGGATTATTATAGTTGGCTGAGCTTAATTGGGAACTACCTTCGAGATCCACTTTCTCCTGAATCTCAGGATTGTCTGAAGTTGGTGTAGGTGTTGGAAAAGATGATTCTTTTTTGGCACTTTTTACTAAGTGAAATCCACAAAGGAAGGATGCTTCAATGCCATTGGCAATTTGGGCATGAAAACTAGAAGGAAAAAATGCGGAAATGCAGAGCAATAAAAAAGTGACCCAGTCTCACTCGCCCTTTGGTAAAACAGAAGGCTGGATGTGTCAATAAGATATACAGTGTACTTCAGTAAAGGTTGGAATAAACAACCCCTAAGATCCTCCCCAATCTTAAGATACTGTTATTTTCTATGAGTCTGTTGCTGCCATCATTTATGAGCACAGGGATTCAGAACACATTGGTGGGTGCTGGTGGTTTGAGGAACCAAATCAGTTTCCCTTACTCAGTGCCATTGGTCAAATCTTATTTGAGTTCCACTTGAGGAAGACACATTTCTTTTACCCATTACTAGGGAGCTCCCAGATATAGAAAAGCAAATTCTGTAATAATAAAGAGGAGGTGAAGCCCAGGGACAACAAAAGGAAGGTAATGGCTTAGAAACTGCACATAGTATGAAGGTAGACTCAGGGCTGTTGTCTTCAAATATGTTCTTACAATTCCCAAATGTATATGCCTATCATATGCTTCCCTGGACTTGAAATTCTTATGCTGGACAGTTCCACTTAGATCTCTCAAAGGCTCTTCAACAGGACCATGGCTGACTCTGTCCTGAACCTGCTCTTTTGATCATGGTTATCATCTGCACGACAGGCACCAACTACCAGTAATCTACTTCATCCTTTCGCCATTTTTTAAAACTTGGATTATTGGGACAGCTTCCAAATTGCTTTTCCTGTGAGCAGTCCAGTGTTCCCTACCCCATTTGACTTAGAGATCCAGTGAACATGTAAATCTGAGCGTCTTCCCCTGATTAAAACCCACCAGTAGTCCCCATCAGTTGTAGAATAAATTCAAGTTCTTTGGCAGGGGATACAACGCCCTCCTGATAGACTTATTTGCAAGACTCCCTTTCTGCTAATGGGCTTGTAGACTCCACCCACACCCTTTCATCCCTTCCTGTCATTCTGGTTTTGCTAAGGATGCTCTCTCTGCTGAGAGTGCTTCAAGAATCTGCTCATTTCCTCAATGAGAAAGCTACCTTTGACCCTTCCCTCTCCCCTCTAGGGCTAGACTAGGTATCTGTCATCTGCTCTCAGAGCACTCTGTGGCCACCTTTATCATGGGGCATAACCATGCCATATGAAAATCCTTTGTTATCTGTCTCCCCAATGGTCTACAAGTTCCACCTCCTTGGGGAAAAGGATTGTCTTATTCATTCCGCCTGGCAGAGAGTAGGCACTAAACAAATGTTGAATAGAATCTTAAGAAGAGGGTGGCAGCTGACACGAAGTTGAGAGAATGGGAGAAGGTGCAGATGGAGAGCGAGGGAAGGAGAGGTAGTAGCAATTGGGGGTTGCTGGGAGTTTGTGCACCCCTCCCCCATCCTAAGATCCGCATCTCTCTCTTGTGTCTTGGCATCTGGGTTCCAGCTCCAATTTACCCATTTTGCGGTTTCCAGAACAAGCGCTGTGCTTTTCCAGATGGGGTCCCTGGTTTGAGTCACACGGAGTGGGACTGAATGGACAATGTCAGAGAAAATTCTCTACTGCCCTCACTCTGACAGCCTGTCCCTTGCCTTCAACCATAGCACGCAGGTCACAGGCAGGAGTTCCGCCACTGCTTTTTGTTCTCACCCGCACCCCCCCACCCCCCACAGGACACATACCTTGGTGATGATTGTGACTCCCTCTTGGGGTGGCTTCATAGCTTTGAAAGTTGGACTCGGGCTTTTTTCCCCTACAGGCCAGGCCACTACAGAGGAAAGTCCCACTCGCTGCACCTCCACTCCCTCCCCACCCGCTGCAGCACAGGGGGTTTAGCACAGGCATACAGGGATTTCCAAGCTGAGTCTTGCAGGCTCACAGGGCGTTCCTAACTCAGCCTCTACACTCTGAAGAAAAGTCCTGGAAAGAAGGGATACCGAGGTACCCCCCCAGCAGTGGGACTGTCTTGCACCTGTGTGCCTGTTGGGAGCAGGGTGGGGAGGAGAGTGCCCAAGGGGAAGAGTGTAGCTTCAGCTCCCTGGTCGCCCAACAGCCTCAGACAAGCCACTTGGCCCTGGACTCAGTTTAGGAAGCTGTAGCAATGGGTTTGACCTCTTCCCTTGCCTGCGAGCATCACCACTAGGGAGAGGCAAAGGCTTGCAGAAACCCTAGCTCCCGTTCTGGCAGCCCGCAGCCAGAGGGTAGGGTGGGTCCCACGTGAGGGCTGGAGGGGGCAACGGCAGCAGAGGTCTGGCCCTGCCGCGGGCCGGCATCGGAGGGGACACTCCCGCCCCGCTCCTTGCCTCCCCTCTTCGCCCATCTGGTTCATTGTGTGGATTAACTGGGGTCCGGGGCTTTGGTGATGCGCAGCTTCAAGTGCCGCGAGGGAGGAGAAGCCAAGACGAGTCCCCCCTCCCAGCCCCGGGCGCCCAGGCGTGTAAACGTGGGCGGCGGTGCGCGGTGTCCTCCCCTCCCCTCGCGGCGCTCCCGCGTGTGCGGGTGTGTGAGTGCGTGTGTCTCCCTCGCTCCCTCTCGCACACGCTCCGGCACCAGTGCAGGCGGCCAGCCGGCGGCTCCCGGCTCGCTCTCTCGCTCCGACCGCTGCGCTCCCGCCTCGCCGCAGCCGCCGCCGCCTCTGCAGTCGTAGCCGGGCATGGTGAGTGAGTGAGTCCCGCCGCCGCGCGCTCCCCGGCTCGTCGCCGGACCCCAGCCTCCGCCGGCCCCG
>NW_007729857.1:179910-182623 GCF_000696425.1 Galeopterus variegatus
CGGCGTCCCGGAGGCGGGGAGCCGGCGGGGACAGCCCGCGGCGGCGGCGGCGGCCAGCGCAGCCGTCACCTACGAGACGTGCTGGGGCTACTACGACGTGAGCGGCCAGTACGACAAGGAGTTCGAGTGTAACAACAGCGAGAGCGGCTACCTGTACTGCTGCGGCACCTGCTACTACCGCTTCTGCTGCAAGAAGCGCCACGAGAAGCTGGACCAGCGCCAGTGCACCAACTACCAGAGCCCGGTGTGGGTACAGACGCCCAGCACCAAGGTGGTGTCGCCGGGGCCCGAGAACAAGTACGACCCGGAGAAGGACAAGACCAACTTCACCGTCTACATCACCTGCGGGGTGATCGCCTTCGTCCTCGTGGCCGGCGTCTTTGCCAAGGTCTCCTACGACAAGGCCCACCGCCCGCCGCGGGAGATGAACATCCACAGGTGAGAGCCCCGCCTGGCGCGCGCCCCGTGTCCCCGCGCCCCCCCCCCTTAACATGCTTGGCTTGTCCCCTTCGCTCGTGGCAACACCACGCCTCTCTTGGTCCTGCTGAGTCCCTTTCACCATCGCTTGTGTTGCATGCAGTAAACCTTCTTCTACCCTCTCCTCTATTTCTGCAGAACCGGGAGCGCGTGGTTTGGTGGTAGGGGGATATACAAGGCAAAGTAAGAATGGGCCGAGTCCATGAAGTTCAAGTGTAAGAATTTTACCATTTCTGTAATTCTGGACGGAGATCCAGGGTTCTGTTTTAATGGTGTGTGGGGGCACTTGGCGGCATTTAATTCTTTGAGTCAAACCCGACTGTCATCTTCGATATAGGAAGTTGATCAATGTTGGAACCTTACTGTAAAGAGTAGCAAGTGACTTAGTGTGAACTGGATGTTCCAGTGCGTTGGGGATGGGAGTGACATGGAAAGGATGCCTCCTGGGGGAAGAAGGAATAGAGGTTTCTCCATTCCGTGTTGACCAAGCACAGATGGTGTCTCTTCATTGCATCCTGCGAGTGGGATGCTTATCTTTCCTGCTGAGCCTGGAGGACTTGTTCTTTTAAACCCCGTAGGCAGAGCTCTCTTGAGTTAACAGTTCTTGCCGTGTTAAACCTGGTGGGACGTCTTTCACTGCTTACGTTGAGGAGGCAGTGGGGGCTGCCTCCTGCCCAGACATGCCAAGAGCTCAAAATGTGGTAGTCCATGGTTCCAGTCCAACTGCTGCCCACCCCACCGCTCTGGCTCCCAGGGGGAAGCCAAAGCCAAGGGGAGAACAGGAACCCAGCCTCTCCTTAGAACTCTAGGGGTGACACACCCAGGACATGAAAAATCAGCTCTCTTGCAGTCCCCTCATGGTGTGGAATGGCTGGATGCGGTTCAACAGAGTCCTGTCAGGGAAACCCTGCCCCAGGAGGTGCTTCCATTTTTGGTGCACGGTGTGGGCACTGCCCTAGTAAGGACACCACCCCTCAGACCATTGCTTCTGAGTTGGCCCCACAGGCACCCACCTTACTCCATCCACCGTTAGCTCATCTCTGTGTCCTTACGGTCTGAAAAGCTCCTTCCCTTGCTGCTGTGGACATTAATCACCCCTACCTCGCCGAAGAGAGAGAGAAGCAGAAATTTCTAGGCATGCTGAAAGAGCTGATTTTTTTTCCTCCCCATTTGATACGGTGAGTGTTGAGAAAACATGATACTCCCTGGCAGGTTTTATTGAGTCAAATCCACAAAGTGTGGGTACTTCTAACTTGGGTGCTGGGATTGAGGTGATTTGAAAAGGACACCTGTTTATAACCCTCTCTCACAACCCTAAGGTGCCACCGTGCTCTCTTCCACCCATACCTTATCTCTCAGGTAGCGCAATTTTACTAGCCCTGGGGACTGGCCCTGGGCACTGAAGGGGGCAACCATGAGAGAGAGCCTGCGGTCAGCCCAGCTCTCAAAGTACAGGTGGAGGGTGAGGGAAGTAGGGACAAGACATTCCCTCCTTTGAGTCTTGTCTGGCAAAGAATTCTCTCTCTTGGCTCAGCTTGGAAAGCAGAGAAGGCATTGTCCGTGGGCAGGTGCCTTCCTGAAGCAGATGTGCTTGTCATCAGACACCTCTGCCTCAGGACTTGGAACTCTTGTCTTCTGTCCCCCTTTCCTGTGGTCCCGGCCTCTCCGCAGACCTTCTGCCTGGGCCATGGCTTCTTGCTTACCACAAATTTTTCTTGAGCTTTTTTTCTTCCCTGAGCCATTGTTGTCTGCACTCTTAGAGAAAGCTGCCTGCTGCCTGGACCTTGCACCTCATGCGGAATTCATTCATCATCACCTGGGATGATAGAGAGTGTGGTGTCCTCAGATGCTGGGAGCAGGCATCTTTAGATTTTGGCATTGGCATGTGACCCTGGAGAGGTCACTGTCCTTCTTGGTGTTTTCTCCCCTCCCCACCACACTGACACTCCTTACCCCATAGTAGGGTAACTGTGGTGACACCATTGGGGCAGTCTCTCTCTGGGGTAGGGAAAGAGAGGTAACCATGGGAAGGGAGATGCACTTCACGCCTCAGACCATTATATACGTATGGGATGTTTCTCCCTCAAGTTCACCTCCTGATTTCATTCAGTTCACAGCACTATTCCAGCAGCTGCAGTCTTGCCTGATCAGTGCTTTGGAAACCATCATACTGGTGCTTGGTGGCTAGGGACAATGCCTTGTCTGTGTGTGACTGGGTGGGGTGGTGGGGGGTTGG
>NW_007729857.1:183094-190301 GCF_000696425.1 Galeopterus variegatus
GGGGTTGGGGAGGTGGGAGTGGAGGAGGCAGGGGCACAGAGCATGAGAGATACACCTAGGACACTCCCTGGGTGACCTTGGGCAGGTAGGAAACTCATTTTTCAGTTCTGGGTAACGCAGGCACAGCACTGTCCCATCTTGACCTCTTGCTTCTGAGACATGCCCGGGTGAGTGTGCATGTTGCTCTTGGCCCCTGAGTGTGAATGTTCCCGGGGATCACTCACTGCACTCACACCTCAGAGGTCACTGCCTGCCATACGGGAAGTTTTTTTTTTTTTCCTGTGCTGACTGTCTTGTTGGGAAATCAGGGTTGGGAAAAGGAAGGAGTGATGGAGAAAGAGATAAAATATTCACATCGTAATGAGTTTTCCCTAGGGAAGGTAGGGAGAAGACAGAATCTGCACTCTTCAGAGGTCAGCAGAGGCAGTGGGATGTGTGTTCAGCTACATATATATGCCTTGAAATAGTTCAGCAAAGACGTTTCCTTTCTGGAAAGGAAAGAAAAGCTCATTTCAGTGTGGGATGCTCCCTGGAGATGGTAGCTGGGCAAGCAGGGGCTGAGTCTGAGGGAGTTGCTGGGAGCACAACCTCACTGAAAAGGAAGGGGAGCAGGCACGGGCACCCCGCTGCACGCGTTCCGGGGCTGAGGGCCCTCCGCCTGCCCTGCACACACATTCCCTAGGGCAGGGCTGTTTTCATCTCGCACGCCCCACAGGGAAGAACAGATTTAGTCTTTTCCAGAAGTGATTAGACCTTGCTATCATGTTTCTGAGTGAGAAGTCAGTGTCTGTAGGGGAATCTGTCAGCTCTCTGGTGATTCTGACAGATGAGCACCAAGTCACCACAGCCAACTGGACCCCGTGGAGGAGAAAGAGTGGGGCACATGGACTGAAGGCAGAGTGTGCACTGGCCGTGGAGAGCCACTGGACAGCGGCCCACCTGTCCCAACCATTTCAACTGCCCAGGCAAAGGCTCAAGCTGCTGGGCTGCTGGACTGCTGGGATCCACCATTGTAATGTCTCCTGAGTGGTTTCTGCAGCAACCCCCTCTCTCACCCCCACCCCCAGGCTGTTTGTTCAATGAGGGCCTGCTGATGTCCCCCCAAGGGCATAGGCTGGCTCCTTTTTGACATTCAATTCGAGCCAGCTGTCTTATATCCAAACCTGTTTCTTCCTCTTTACCCTGAGTTGATTCATTAGAGATGAGAATCATTCTGTGCATTCTGAGGGAGGAACTGTGTGGCCTTTTTTTTTAATGGCTAATTAACAGATGGGTCAGGAAGCTGTTAGGGGGCTGTAGACGCAGTTGGTGAAGTCAGAGCTGCCCTGAGCCCTCCCACTGCCTGCACAGAGATGGAGGGGATGAAGGGATGGGGGCGGGGCTAGGGCTGTGAAGAAAAACCCAGCAGATGTCACCAGGAAAGAGCAAGAGTATTAGGAAGTGGCCTCACTGCCATCAAAAGGATCCTTCATCTTTTGATTTCCCTGTTTATTTCTAGAGCCAGTCAAGGGGATACTTTGTTTCACCTTTTCTCCAGAAATTAATTACAAGCCCAAAGAGCTCTGTTTTTCTCCTCACAGGCCACCTGACTGCACTTTGCTGGCTGATTTAGTGAGTTCCTTTCCTAGGTTCCAGGGCAACCAATTGTCAGATCACCCGGAACCCTCCATTTTTTTGAAGCACTGTGGGCTCACAGTAGTGAATTGATCTAAACAGAGAGTCAACTTGTTTTTTACTTCAAATGCAGCAGTTGGAAGGGGAAAAAAAGCATCTTGCCTTGGACTGAATGTCTTTGCCTTACATGTTTTTCTTTAAGTTAAAAAAAAATGTGTGTAGGGAAACCAGGGAAATTGTGGGAGAATTTCAGGAGGCTCACGGAGGAGCATTTAGGGGAAGGATACTGGGAAGACAGACAGAAGCAAAGATAGCCAAAGGAGGAAGGTGAACAAGTAATTGGGTGAGAATTTCATTGCCACCACTAATGGGACGCAGTGACATTGGCCGGACCCTTGTGCCCCCCTGGTTTGGCTTTTTCCTGGCTTGTGCAGATACATGCATGCATTTTTCAACAAATGAGCCCTGCTCACCTTTCGTGGGCAAGATGTGTTTCAGACTATAAAATGTACATTTATGAGGTACATGTTACCTTTGACACATGAGACTAGTAGGGTTCATTCTTGCTTTAGCAGGGCAACTGTGCAAATACTTTTCAAAAAAATCCCTGGACTTTGGCAATTCTCCCTGATTACATTTCTCACTGTCTTCATTTTTCTTTCCTTCTCTATCTGTAGCTCAGAAGGTCTGCACAACTGCCTTTTTCCCCCACCTACAACCCTATCCAAGGGTCGGAGCATATTCATTTTGGGCAATCTGCTGGTAAGATACCAAGAGTTTACTCACTGCTCCAGGCTGCTAAGATGCAGGTAGAGAAAAAAGTCCAATTCATTGTTTTCAGCCAATTGTAATGTGAGATTGGATGGACCGAGCAGTCGATTCACATGAATTGTGCAGGAAGCCGTGGTTAAGACAGCTGAGAAAGTGAGCTGATTGGAAGAGGTTAATTCACTAGCCCCAGAAAGACATGCTTGTGGATCCGGAGTAAAGGGAACTACACCAAAAGAAGCTTCACCCTTCCAGTCCCACTGCCTGGTTTCTCCAAGACCTGGCAGGACTGCGTTTAGGTCTTCACTTTCTGGCTCCTTTTCTATTGTCAGCGAGAATCCCTACCGTGGGTTGGAACTAGCGCTGGTGGGGGGGTTTACTACTCTCCTCCTGCCACCCTCCCCTCATTCAAAGTCCTGCACAATCTATTTTTGAAATTCTGATGAATTCAAGTACATTTTGTCTTAAAATGTGGGTCCTGTCCCTTGACAATATATATCCTGTCGAATTTTGTTCAGACAAAATTATGATTTGAACTTATAGATGTACCAGATGTCTCAGGTTGGTGATGGGGAGGGGGCAGGATGGAACAGATGAGGGTCTAGGCTAAATTCGTTTTTTGTACACCTTCTGTTGCAGTTTCTTCCCCTCTTTTCTCTAACTTGGGAAAGTCCCCATTATTTTTCCCTGAGTCACGTTCAGGATTTCACGTCTCTAGCATCTTTCTTTGCAATATTGGGGAAGAGGGCAAGGTGAAAGGGTTTACCAGTAAACCCTCAGAGGGTCTCGGTCTCCTGGCCTTGAGCAGGCTTATTGTTAAAACCATTCAGGACAGATTGCTCTAATTTTTTATTATATTTGTTAATCTCTAGACGCAAACCAAAAATATTCTGAAAAGGCAGGGTAGTATGTTCTATTATCTTGTCATCCACTACGGAATCATAGACTTTTTATTACAGGCAATTCATTTAATTGAACTCCCTAATTTTATAGGCGAGCCAGCTTAAATCCAGAGAGTCTAGATCACAATGCCAAGGTTCCCCAGCTAGTGGGTGATTGAACTTGGACTAAAAACCAGGGTTCAGCCTTGTCTTGGCCAGTGAAGGTCTATTCTGCTTTACTTTATGCACGTTTCTTAGTCATCACTGAATAACTCTGGAATGCATGGCGATGTGAGTACTGGTCTTCTCCTTTTTCACCGTTCCCTGCATTTCTTTGGCCCTCCCTCATTTCAGTGTTTCCATCCTGTAAAATAATTTCAGTTGATCTTCCCCTGTACTTTTGCAGTTTCTCCACATTCTTTTCTGGAGGGCAATAACCTGATCTAAGCATAATCCTTTAATAAGATCCGAGTAATGCAGATCATTGAAGAAAGAAAATATAGCACAAGCCAAAGGGCTATGGACCAGCGCAAGGGGTCACCGAATAAGACTAGGCAGAAATCTGTAATTAAAAATCCGGGCTGTGAACGCTTTCTCTCCCAGACATGGGTGGAAATGCTGAGATCAGTGAGGTTCAGCTTTGCCAGTGGCTGGAAACCTTCAGCTGTCGTGTGGTCCTGTGCATGGGTGCTTTCAGGGTTGTCCTCCAGGACGGCTCTGTATGTGCATAAGGTAGCCCTGTGAGCCACAGAAGCACACGCACTGGTGCACTTTCTCAGCTCTGGGCTGAGATACTGGAGGCTGATGAAGCTGGAAATTGGGGTCCAATTATTATGTGCAATTAATCTCCATGGCAAGTAGTTTGGGGCTTTGCCTGTGAAGTTTCTGGTTCTTCTGTCAGGAGTTTGGGGGCAGTTACCTGGGGAGGCTGCATGCCGATTCTGCTCCAGAAAATGTTTCCGCAGTCCCTCTTTTGGAAGTACTTGAGAGCTCGTGGTGTGCCATTTTGACTTTCTGTAATGGTAGCATATTTTTCACCTGGGGAGATGTGATTCCTGTTAAGCAGCAATACATCATGGGGTTGGGCCCGTGAAAGAGATAGGTTATCAGAAACCATGGATGCAGTGAGACCCACTCTCCTAGGAGCCGATCAGCTGTCTCTGAAGGCAAGGAGCCCAGAGAGGCGTTTCAGAGAGTAAGGGATGGCAGCCGTGCCCCATGTGCCCAGCAGCCCACAAGGACCACTTTGAAGGGACCGTTCCCCATGTGGAAGGGTGATTCCTGGCTTTAAGAAAATCAGCTTTCTATATCCATGTGTTGGGCAGGTGGTGGGGTTGTTAAGAGAGAGGAAAACAAAAGAAAAGAAAAAAGAAAGAAGTTGGATATACAGCAGACATCTCAAGTAACTGCCCAGAAAGGGTGAAAAAAGTGAATGTCCCACATTTCTGCATGAGGTAGTGGACAGATAGCTTAATTTAGCTTCCTAGTCCAATACTAGGACTAGGGACCCAGTTTCTTTGGGATACATGCAGCGAGGCCTGGAGCCAGAGGCAGGGTGCTCCTCATGCCTCCCACCCCCCTCCATCCCAGGTCCATCTCCTCTGCAATTCTGCACTCACATGGGGTCATCGCTTGGGCCAGACAACTGTAGGTGAAGCAGAAACACCTGCAAGCCTGAGAAGATGATGCTGCCATTGAGCATTGTTGACTGATTCTTAATGAGCATTTACTGTATCCCCCTTGCCCCCAAATGTGCATTCATTGGATGGAATTGATCCACAAAATGGAGCCAGGATGGGGCAGGCTGAATGTCAGGGCAGGTGACAAGGGACCACTAGACGCAGCAGTTGCAGGTGGGGAAGCAGAGGCTGTGCTGCTGTGGCGGGATGATGTTCCCTCCATCAGGAGTTAGGGGCCATGAGGGGTGGGGCACTTGTGTTGCTCCCACTCTGTGGGCTGGGGCACAACTTCTGGCCCTGCAGACACTTAAAGGGTACATTTGGATGCTCTGGGAGGAGTCAGTCCCTCTTTAAGCCTGGGGAGTCTCCCTCTACTGTGTTCCAGCATCGGGAAGGTGAGAGCTCTGTCTCCCAAGAGCTTAAACAACTCCATCACCCATGCAAGGCCTGAAAGCTGGAGATGGGGAGCACCTGAGGTCTCAGTTAGAGGTGGATTCAAAGGGGTGGGAGGGTACTAGAGGAATGTCGTGATAGTGTCTGTCTTGGAGAATGTGCTTTGTGTAGGCACCCTGCTCAGTACTGACCTGCATCAGCTCACTGCATCCTTCCGTCAGCACTCGGGGTATAGGGCCCCCTTCTATGGGTGAGGAAACAGACTCAGAGAGGCTTGATAACTTGCCCAAGGTCACACAGCTGGTATGTTGCTAGTCTCCATCTCCCTTTGAGATCCAACAGGGCAGCTGGCTCTAACCTTACTGGATGTAAAGGGGTCAGTGATATTCAGATTACTTACGAAAGCAAAGACCCACCTACGTGTGCCTTGGGAGGGTTGTCACAGTAAAGGACTAGGAGTATAAATGACTGGCCTGTCAGGGTACTGCAGAAACAGACCAGTGGCTCTCACTTAAGTTATATGCAGGGCACGAAGGTGCCCAGGGCAGTGAGAGGGCTCTCTTTCAAGAATGGATTGTATTGGCTGCATACAGTGAAAGCAATACAAGGAAAATGTAAAAAGCGAAAACAAAGCAAAGCACCCTGATTTTAATTGAAATAAAAAACCTTTACAGTATTGAAAGAATCCTCGGGCAATTCTGCGTAAGTACTAGCTCCTGAGGAGTGGGGGCCACTAGAGTAAGGGGCGCTAGAGAAAAGCAGTGATCTAGGGGAGAGAGGATGGACCTCGGGCTATTCTCAGTTTTAATTACTGAGATGTACGGCTCACAAACAGCTCCATATATCACCACCACCACCACCCCATTCATAACATCTAGCGCTGTGTGTGCAAGATGCAGGATTGTGCCAGCTCACTTCTGCTTCACCATTCTAGTTTTATTCTTTTCCCATTTCTGTTCTCCTAGCCATGCTTCCTCATCACTCACTCCTTCCCCGTGTTTCTCTGTTTCTTGTGCTATGAAGTCCTCTGTCCTGAATGGCACGTGACAAAGACGGAATCCTAGGACAGACACCCTGGTATCCCTGTGTTTCCTTCTCAAGCAGTTCCAGGCATCCCGGGATGGTGGTTTGTGGCTGAGCTCACGTTCCCTGGTCGCCAGCACCAGGCCAGAGGTATCTTAGCAGGGGATGCTCCTCTGATGGGGGGTGTGGAAACCATCTCACCAGCCTTACCCAGGAACGTGGAGTTCCTGAGCTCTCTTTTCTGCCTTCTTGTCCCCTTCCTGCTCTTGCCTACTCCTAGTCAGGATGGCAGGAGAATCCTTGGATCCTCCTTGCACAAAACCACTGTTCCCATCTCGGAACTTCTGGAAGCTGGAGTTCCGGTGAGACTCCGGGTGGCTGGAACCTTGGCCCAGCTCCCCGATGTTTGGGAGAAGAGTCGCTGCTTTCTGCAATCTCCGCAAACACTCTCATTATTCCTTGCTTTTTTGGCATTTGGTCTCGTGTACTGTTCCCATTAGCTTCGGCATTAAAGTCTCATTACTTAGGACATCTGTCCTCTGGACATATTCATTCTTCCCTTAGCCAAATGTCCTCTTCTGGGAAGTGTTTTCCACCCAAACAGTCGCTTCTTCCCCCTTCCTTCGCTCTTGCTGCTCCTGTGGGAGGAATTTGAACCCCGAGAAGGCTCAGTGCAGGCGGAGGGGTGGCTGTTGATTTTAAGTGGCATCTGAGAGTGCGTTCCAGAACCCATCCATCCCCTCCTTTCTGAGGTCCCAGGAATATGGACCTTTGCTCGGGGTTGGGTATGGTGTGGGCACAACCTCATAGCAGCAAAGAAAGAGTTGTCAGAAGAGCCCCCCCCCCCCC
>NW_007729857.1:190931-202277 GCF_000696425.1 Galeopterus variegatus
CCCCCCCCCCCCGCCGCCCCAGTCCCGAGATCAGGCTCAGATCCACTCAGTAGGGAGTTCTGACCTCAGTCACTCTGACATGGGCAGTGTGGAGGGTGAAGCTCATATAACCACCTACCTGAAACGACAGGGCCTGAGGACCAAACGCTCAAGTTGCTCCAGAGCTTGGGAATAACCTGGATTCCAGCCCTCTCTGACTTTTTACTGCATCCTGAGAAATTTGCCTGAAGTTTCCCAGGAATGATAGTCCCTCGGTTTGGAAGAGTATTTATGCAGTGGGAAATAAGACAGCTTTTCTGTGCCCAGATAATCTTAAGCACCTCCTTCCCCACCCTCAAGCATTCGCAAAGAGGAAGAATATCGGGTCTTTGAGCAGAGGATCTGTCGCATCTCTGTCTCTTTTAAGTCACATCATTAAAATGTTTCTTCTTGTTACTTTTGGGGTTTCGTCCACTGCTGCTGCTGCTGCTTCTCCATCTGTCCCTCTTTTGATTCCCGTTCGCTTCTGTGGAGTTGTATTTCTTCTCCCACTCCCTCCGACTCTCCTTCTTGAACTTGTCCCGCTGTGACTTCATTAAACTGCATCGATTCAGGTGCCACGAATTCAAAATTTATCCAAATTGGACCTGGGCAAAGTTGTTTTTCTCTTCTCTGTCTGATAAAAAGCTGCGATGACCATATTAATAACTCAAAAGAGACTGCAAAGATTGCTCAGGACACATATTCCGTGGGGAAGGACAGATTGTTTTGGAGCAGGCTCTTAGGTAGGCAATTGGCATGCTAATTACAAATCATTCTTATCTATTCAGTAAAGTAGCTCTCCCAAGATCTATTTTATTTTTAGTGTAGTTTGCAATGCTGCAATGGCCCGGGAAGCAGTAAAAATGCATTTCCTTTAAAGTGTTTTATAATTTTCATGTCCGTTTCATTGATTGAGATTAGGCTGCCCCTATTTCTACTGAATTGGTGATGCTTGACAGTAGGCTGTTTTGAATTTCCTTTTTAATTCCCTCTGGGGGCTCCTGTTAATTTTCCCTCTTGTTTCTTTTCTTTTCTTATTTCCCCAAGTTCTTAGAATCCAACAACTCTCTCTCTTTTGGCTTTGAGAATTGTGTTATGGATTATGCCGCAGCCTCGGGCTCCCCTCATCTGCTTCTTGCCACAAGGATGACCAGCTGGGCTTGAGGTCAGGGACCTGGAGGCCCCGTCTCTGGGGGATAAGAGGATGTCAAGCTCTGCCCTTGCTTCCTTTGCGGTTCCTTCTCAATGGCCTAAGGAGCCTGCTTGACATGGCTGTTTGGGTTGAGGAGACAGCATCACACCTACTGTAGGACTTGACAGGAAAGATTTAGTCAGCACCCTTGCTCCTTATAGGAAAGGACATTGACCTCCCTCTTTCTGCCTATGTGGCTCTCGAGAGACATCTAGCAAAGCCCCCTTTCTCTCACTTTTGGAGGTTGCCTTCTGTCTTTCCCTGCCTCAGAGCATTTTCCTGGGAGCTGAGACAGGAGGCAGGCTAATCTCAACTTCTGTCACTTTCTGTCCCCATGACCTTGGGTGTCCCTCGGCTCCTGTGGTCTGTGGCCTTGGCTGTGGGATGTGGGCTAAGCCATTGTGGAGATGTGGCCTTCTCCGGCCCATTCTGACCTCAGCACACCTGGGAGATTCAGGAGAACAGAGCCAGCATCTGTAATTGTAGGTGGAACAGCCTGGGATATGGGAAAAACGCATTTTCCTTGCACGCTCCATTCAGATAAGAAGGCTCTCTGCAAATGGCCTCGTGAGAAAGCTTGTTTTTAGCATCTTCAACTCATAGAATCTCTTGGTGGAAAGGGACTTAGGAGGCATTTTAGTGCCTCTCCCTCTGAGAGCTGTCCTCCTGTCATGCACAGCAGATGGCCACCCATGCATCCAGTGCTGGGGCCGCCCCTTCCCTGGAGGCAGTCTCATCTATTATTAGGATGGAGTTCTAGTTGATTCTCATGGGGAGCCAAAATTGACTTCTTTATTCTGGGGTTTACTCACTGGAGTAACCCAGAGGGAATGTATCCTTTCTTCTGCAAGACAGCAAAACACCTCTATGAGGAGGACAGTCCAGGCCCCCATCCAATCTTCTCTTCTCCCAAGTAAACATTCCTAGTTCTGAGTCTGTCCTCACAGGACGTGGTTTCAAGTCTCGTGCCTCTGTGGAGGTTGGCCACCTAGAAATGGGGTTATGATTCTATAGTAAAACCTTAAGGGAGGTTGCCAAGAGCAGCATGTGGGTCTCAGTAATTCAAGTGCAACTTAAGGATCTGACGATTTCCTCTTGTTTGGGAAATTGCTTGGTCTCCAGCCCTAGGCAGCTGCTTTGCTCTGTGGCAGGGATCCATCCCCCTCATTTCATGTCAAGAGGACAGGAGGAGTGTTCTCCTGTTTTGTTTGCATCTGTAGTCTGGAGCCTATGGCAGTGCCTGGCACACAGTAGGTGCTTAAATGTATGACCGAATGACTGACTGACTGGACGAATGAATTAAAGTGCATACGATTCGGGGTGGTCTTTTTTGTGCTGCATTAGAGTGAAGGTACTTGATCATGGAAATGACAATAATGTTTATAATTATTTTAAAGAAAGAAGAAGGAAGGGAGGAAAGGAAGGAGGGAGGAAAAAAGGAAAGAAGAGGAAGAAAAAAAAGAAAGAAAGAGGGAGGGAAGAAGAAAGAAGGAAAAAAATAATGGAATCCTTTATAGAAAATGTTGCTTTGGCCACTGTGATTTATTTGTCCTTCTGTGCCGTAGTCGAGTCCTGATTTGTTTGGAAAATGCATGCTGTGCATACTCTTGCTTTCCAGTGGGACCTTCATCTTGACACTTCTTTACTTGCTAGTGGAAGTACAATTCCTTTTTGTCTTTTTTCGTGACCGGCAACGGATCGCAACCCTCAGTGTCACGCCCATACCGGACCAGGACCGGCCACGGGATCGCAACCCTCGGTGTTGCTCCCGCCCCTCGCTCAGCCAGTGAGCAGCCGGTCTGTATGTGGGATCCGAACCCTCGGCGGGAGCGCCACCGCGCTTCACAAGCGGCGCACTATAGCAGTGCGCCACCGGGCCAGCCCCGTGGAAGTACAATTCATGATGGCTTGGTGGAAAGGAACACACAGACACTCTCTTAACACTTGATTCTCAAAGTTCAAGTTCAGGGTTCAGCAAAAACTGATGTGTGACCATATGGATTTCTGTCCGTAGCCTGAGTGGAAAATATGGGATGTGGGTGGTCCCGTCCAGGATGACTGTGGCCACAGTTGTGCCATGTGGCTCTCTCCCCACACCAAGAATTTTGCCAGCTGTTCATGACTGAGTCAATCCTCCAAGACTTCATTCTCCCACCTATGCTATAGGCTGAGCCTATGTAGACATTGGGAAGTTGTATTTAGATCTATTTATTAGCCAAGTATTTATATAGTGCTTACTAGGTTTCAGGCTCTGTTCTAAGTGCTTTACAAATATTAACTCATTTAATCTTCATAATAACCCTAAGAGGTGGACATTATTTTTTTGCCTTATTATTTTGGCCTTGTTCTTTCAGTGAGGACACAGAGCCACAGGGCACTTAAGTAGCTGGCTAATCATCACCAACGTACTAAGTGGCCAGCATGCCAGCTCAGGCACTCTGGCTCCACAATCCCAGTGTTTAGCCGTGAGGCTATGCTGCCTGCATTTTGTCTCACTTGTAGATTGAAGTCTGTGCCCATAGCAAATAAAGAAAAAAACATGGGCAGTAACAATAATAACTTTATGCAATCATGGTGGCAACGGCGGCCCATTGGTACCTTGTACTCAGATACATTTATTAACTCATCTATCACCTAGCTGCCCATGTGACTCTGTTAGCAAATCTTGGTAGCATTTTCGTTTTCCCAATTTTAAATAGCAGCTGTACTTGACACATCCTGATCTTCCGTTAATTCCCAGGCAACCAATCCATATGTTTCTGAAAAGGGTCGGTTTGGTATTGATGCTACTGAATTTCCCAGGCTTGGGTAAGTTTTCATATGATTCCCGAGATAAGGAATGGGGTATATGGAGATGATGCTATTAGGAATGAATTGGGGCCCCAGGGCACACACATCAAAGCTCTGCCTTTCTCCTGGCTGGTCATCCACTGAAGCCTCAGGAGAGGCACTCGTCGGGATGGAGCAACTTGCCCTGCTTGCCTGCCTGGAAAACAGGGAAGGTGGACCATGCCTTCCTTTGCTAGGTCCTGTGATGTTCTCTGGCTACAATGAATTCCGATTGTGCTGGGGACAACTCAGACCTGCAGAACCGCTCAGTGTAGATGCACAGACATTGTTAACACAACAAAGGAGATCTCCACATCCATTCGGAGCCTGTCTGGATGTGGGAGCAGTCTTATGCACACACAAAGCCAGCAGCTGTGTTTTTCAAGTGGACTGTGAGAGAACTGGGAATAGGGAGAACTAAATTAAGCCATTTTCCTTGATCCGTGTTTCTTAAAAATATGCTCAGTTGTCCTAAGTGCATATTATAGAGAATAAAAGCACTCTGACTGTCCAGTAGATAAGCAGGAAGGTGAGGTTAAAGGGGATGCCAGCTATTCCTAAGGTGTCAATGTCAAGTAAAAAGCTCAATTATCTGGAGCTCAAGAAGCCAGAATCCCTCATTTAACCGGAACGAGAGGAACTACACTCTACTTTTAGAAGAAATACCAAAGAAGTAGCTATCAGAGATTTACTTAAAGAGAATAAAAACAACTTCCATGATCCGTCCTGCAGTTTTTATATGAATAGCTCCATATTCTAGACTGCCTACATTTCACTTAGTTTTCTCTGTGAAGAAAACTAAAGATTAGACCAATGGCCCTCTCATGAAGAACCTTGAATTCTTAAAAAAAAAAAAAAAGAATTAATTATATTCAGTATACTCTACTTAATTAGGCAGGAATGCTTTCAGAAAATTCTTCAAAAACAAGAGTGTTCTCATTAGTCCTTAGGAATAAGAACATTAAACCAGAATAACTTATTCATGGAGTGGTTCATCTACTGGGCTTTTTATTGTACCCATTCAACAGCATCAATTTCTCCCTACTTTCCCCCAAAAGAGAAAGGGCATGATTAGAGACCTACACCATCCAGTTTGCCTTGCTCTTGGCCTGCAACAACTTACTGAATAATAGCTGAGCTTATTTCCTCCCTTCCGTGGCATTTACACAGCTCAGAAATCTAAAGAGGCTGAAGGCTGGTTTCCATTTGATCCACTTCAGTGAGCAGTGGTATTTATGAGTCCTCATGGGGACCATATTAATTGAGATCAAAAAGACTTACCAGGTGAACTAAGGGGCCCTAGGTTCCCCACTTAATTTGAGGGGACCTAAGTTATACTCTGTTCAATGAGTGAAGAAAGGGATTAAAAATTCCAAGTTTTTTATTTGGTGTTCTTTTGCCACATTTGTTTTCAAACCTGGAGTCCAGGGACTATTGGGTGGAAGGGAAGAGCTTAGAATAGCAGAATTCTAGTTCCTCATTCTGGCCTCATGCATCGTGAAGTATGTTGGTGTTCTGTTCAGGATTTCATTTGACAAAAAGGTTGGCTGCTAACGTAGTGTAAATGGTTCCAAAGCTGTTGATATTAATGTTTCACTAAGGTGAATAGAACTGAACAGTTGAGCTGCAGCTGAGTTATTAGGTCTGGGCAGATTTTTTCCACTAGAGATTGAACACTGTCTAAAATCTTGTGTTCAGAGACCATTGCAGGGATATAGCAGGTGAAAAAACCAAATGTGATTAAATGGATGGATGGATGGATGGATAGATGAGTGGATGGATGGGTCGATTAGTGGATGGAAGGATGGATTAGTGGATGGATAGATGGATGGGTGGGTGGGTGTGTGTGTGAGTGGATAGATAGGTGAGTAGTTGGATGGACGGGTGAGTGGATGGATGCATGGATGGTGGATGAGTAGATAGATGGATGGAATGTTGTATGAATGGATGGGTGAATGTAGTGTTGGACGGATGGATAATCTAGTGGTACATAGTCATCCCCTGTAGTTTAACCTACCTGTGTTTGAAATCTGGAT
Organism: Galeopterus variegatus; assembly: GCF_000696425.1. Classification (NCBI taxonomy): domain Eukaryota; kingdom Metazoa; phylum Chordata; class Mammalia; order Dermoptera; family Cynocephalidae; genus Galeopterus; species Galeopterus variegatus. Next base: position 197,010 of record NW_007729857.1, read on the forward strand.
TCACTACTTAATAGCTATGTGACCTTAGGCAAGATATCAAACCTCTCATGGTCTTAATTTTCTAATCAGTAAAATGGGGCTACTGATAGCATTTGTTGTCTAATGTCATTCTGAGGATTATATGATTCAAGGAATGTAAAACTTTAGCCCAGTGTCTGGCACATAGTAATGACTCAATAAATCATAGCCTTTAATTTCACAAGCAGGCAAGACTATGAAGCAAAGTTATGAACAAGGTTTTGTTTATCTTTATATCATTAAGGAAAATCATTTGCAATTTTAAGAAAGATTTTATGTCTAGAACGCAGGTGATAGCACATCAAAATGATGACTGGGCTGTTGATGCTCTCCAGGCATTGGGATAACTAAACACTTAGGGAAATTCAAACACATTTTCATTTTCTTAGGACCACTAACAACATTAACCAAGATTTTAAGCAAATAAATAACTGGTCTTGACCTGAATCATTCATTTGCGAATTGTTTCTCTGTGCCCAAATATTAACTGGCATTTGCTAAATTAGCAGGCCCAGCTGGAAAGACCAGGAGAACTCATTAAAGCTGACGATTCCTAGGAAAGTGGCAGTCCCAGTGAACAGTCCCAGTGAACAGAAGGATGCCCAGGCTTAAGTCAGAAGACCTGGATTTAAATTTCTGTTCCATCATGTTCCAGTACTGGAGTTACTCTGAATCCCCTTGTTAAAAATTGGGGTAAAAATCGTTGCAAAGGTCACAGGTTTGGAAAGAGAATCGCATGGGATGAGGCAGGTGCACACATTCAGGAATTGTTAAGTGCTATCCAAATGTGAGACGGTACTTTTGTTATCCAGATGATTAGTATACAACACCGAGCACTGAAGAAAACCAAAGTTTCCTGGCCTGAATGATCAGGACGACTGTTTTCCCTGATCAGATTTGCTGCCCAGTTAATTTACTCCCTCCTGCTCACTACACATCCGAGAAAGCCAAGGACTACATGGCAGGGAACCCAGGCAGTGATCCAGATAACTCAGGGGAAAGAATCCTTTTGTTTGATGTATCAGATATTCTTACTGCAGAAAAAGTGGCCAGCAAAGGGGAGAGGGGGCGGGGTGGGTTTGAGACGAGCAGGACAAATAGCATGATTGTTTGCTTCAGATTCCTAAATGAGGCACATCTGTAGTCATCATGGGAGGGTGGCAGGGGCCTCTGGGCGGGAGGGGGCTGCCCGGGCATTTGGCTGGCAGCCACCACTGTGCCTCACTTCCTCGGTGTGTCTCTCCTCTTCTGAGTCGCTTTCTGTCTCTGGATTTCCCTTTGACTTCGTGTTGCCCATTTTCCCTCTTGCTCTTTCCGCCTGTTGGTCTCTGTCCCTCTGACTCCGTCTCCCCTGTCTCTGTCTGTGTCCTGGACGGCCTCTTGCTCTGGCCCCTGCATCTCTCCTCTCTCTCCTGCTCTCTTTCCATTTAGCTCCCTCTCCTCTCCTTCTGTCTCTGCCTCATCCCTGTCTTTCCTTTTCTCTCTCTCCCTCTCTCTCTCTCTCTGTTGCCATCTCTCTGTCCCTGCTGCTCTCTCAGACCCTGAAAGCTGCTGCCTTCTCTTTTACAAAACCCGCTTCGCTGCTGCTCAGTGACCAAGTTTCTTTCCTACGGTTAGAAAGTAGCTCAGGCCTTAACCCATTTCCTCCGGCATATCCAAATTAATTAGGTGAGAACAGGATTGCACATTTCAGAATTAGAATAATATTTATCGGCACCCTGGAGAGAAGTGGATAGAAGAAGGGGAGGAGGAGGTGCAAGGAGGAGGTCACTGAGCTGCAGGAAAGGGAGGTAGAGCTGCAGAGGGACTGCTCCTAGGGTCACACGTGGTCTGGGAATGAGGCTGCCTTTCCAGTTTCTGGAGGCACTGGGAGAGGATGGATCTTGGACAAGGTGTTCAGTAGTGGGGGATAGGGGGGCAAGAGAATTTCCCTGGCCATCATACCCGTCATTGGGACAACACATGGTGGGGTCTCCTGCCAGCCCTCTCTGGAGAAACACCTTCTCCTTAGCTGTGCTGCCCGGCTCAGCCCAGCCCACTGGGCATCTGAAACTCTCTCTGGGAAGAGAATATGTGGTATGGTGCAAGTCCTTTTATTTCCTCACATGGCCAAGAGGCAGGAGGCGGCAGCCCAGCTGTAACCCAGAGTTAAACCTTATTCTCCAGCAGCAAGCCAGACCCACACACGCTGGAACCCACTGAGGTCTCCAGGACGGTGGCCGTCCAGCAGGGGCCTAGACGGTGCCTGTGTCCTGCAGGCGTCTCAGGAGATGGGCACGGAGAATCTCCCCACCCGAGGAGGGAGAAACTCAGTTTGAACATCTCTACTGGATCCTCTTTGACCAATGAGCTTTGGAGCCAATCTACGCCAGAACTGCCATCTAACCTGCCAATGTAGACAAAAGTGTGCTGGGCAGAGAGCCCTATGGGGCTGAGATGGGGACCATCTTCATTCCTGTCTCTGTTTATGTGATGGCTGGGCAGTGTGCCAAGACCTAAGGATACAGTGATGACCCAAATAGGCAAGGCCCCCTCCTTCAGGACACTCATTTTAGTGCCTCTAGACCCACTGTGTCCCCAGAGCCTAGCCCAGTGTTCACTCTTTGTACGGGCTGCTCAGATATTTGCAGAACTAGATTGCATTGAGGATTAAATACCCACTCCATTGAGTGGTGTATAGATGTGGATTGGGCCTTCTTAACCTTGCCACTGTTGACATTTTGGGCTCAATAATTCTTTGTTGTGGGGGCTATTCTGTGCATTGTAGGATGTTTCTACCCACTAGATACCAACAGCACCTCCCTCCTTGGTGGTGACAACCCAAATTGTCTCCAGACATTGCCAAATGTCTCTGGGGGGGGACAAAACCAGGCAACCACTGATATAGGTTCAGTCTTGGCCTATCAAAGGCAATGGATTTGACCACATGACCCCATTCTCCTTTATAAGCACCAGAGAAGTAGGAGTTTATATAAGAACTTGGGAGGCAAGACAAAGAATAGAAACATTTTTGGTAATGGCTTTATTGAGATGTAATTTACCTACCATAAAATTCATCCTTAAGTTTTTTTTTGATTGTTTAACATGTTCATATCTTATTTATTTATTTATTTTTATTGGTTATGAATATTCATGAGATACAAAGCTGATTGTCACCCCGCATGCCCATGATGTGAGGGCCAGATTCATACTGGCAGCAAACCCATTGCCACAAATTGCATTTGTACCCTGTGTCCCCAACCCAACCTCCTCACCCTCCCCCTACCCCCCGCACTCCACTTTGTAGCCCAAGGAATGTTCTCTCCCTCTGCAAGTCCAATGCACCACTGTGCACTTTCTCTCCTTCCTTCTTTCTCTCTTAGCTCCCATGTATGAGTGAGCACATGTGGTATTTATCCTTCTGTGCTTTGCTTATTTCACTCAACATAAGTTTCTCCGGGCTCATCCATCCTTAAGTTTTAAAGTACACAATTTAGTGACTTTTATATACTCACAGTGTTGTACAACTATTGCCAATATCTAGTTTTAGAACATTTTTATTCTCCTCCAAAGAAACCCTGGATCCATTAGCTGTCACTCCGTGTTTGCCCTTCCCCCACCCTGGCAGCCACAAATCTACTGTCTGTCTGTGGATTTAACCTAACTGGGCATTTCATATAAATGTGGTCTTTTGTGACTAGCTTCTTTCAGTTAGCATGAGTTTTCAAGGTTCCTCCATGGATCAGTATTTCTTTTCTTTTTATGGCTGAATACTATTTTGTTGTGTGAATATACCACGTTTTATTTATCCATTTAGCAGTCGACGGACATCTGGTTTGCTTCCATCCTTGGCTATTAACACTGCTGCTATAAACCTTCATACACAAGTTTTATGTAGACATATGGTTTTCATTTCTCTTGGGAGTACCTAGGAGTAGAATTGCTGGACCATATGTTAACTCTATGTTTAACATTTTGTGGGAATGGTAAACTGTTTACCGATGGAACTGCACTATTTTACACCTCCACCCACACTGTATGATGGCCCCAACTTCTCCACATCCTTGCCAACACTTGGTATTATCTGGCTATCCTAGTGTATGAAGGAGTGTCTCAGTGTGGTTTGGATTTGCATTTTCCTTATGACTAATGATGTTGAACTACTCTTCATGTATATCATTTTTGGAGAAATGCCTATTTAAATTCTTTGCCCATTTTTAAATTGGGTTGTTTGTGTTTTTTTTTTAATTGCTGAGTTGTAAGAGTTCTTTATATATTCTAGATGTAAGTCTCTTATTAGAAACATGATTTGCAAATATTTTTTCCCATTCTATGGGTTATCTTCCACTTTCCTGAGGGTGTCCTCTGATGCACGCACATTTTTAATTCACCGATTTTGGTTTTGTGGTTTGTGCTTTTGGTGTCATATCTAAGGAACCATTGCCAAATCCAAGGTCCCAAAGATTTACTCATGTACAAGTATTTTCTTCTAAGAGATTATAGTTTTAGGACTAATATTTAGGTGTATGATCAATTCTTCATTAATTTTTATATGGTATCAAGTAAGGGTACAACTTCACTCTTTTGCATGGGGATATCTGGTTGTCCCAGGGTGATTTGTTGAAGAGACTGTTCTTTCCTCATTGATTGATTTTGTTATCTTTTGAAAATCAATTGACTGTAGGTGTATGAACTTATTTCTGGGCTTTGAACTCTGTTCCATTGGTCTATATGTCTATTGCAACTCACCGTTTTCTTATCACAGAAAGATGTTAGGAAATTGTCTTTCCAGAGGGGTGAAGGAATCAAAGTAACTTGCATGGATGTCTGATTAAAAATATATATAAAATAAAGTTATCAAATTTTAGAATTATAAGGGATCTCAGAGGTCATGTTAGGTTAAACCCTTTGTTTTGCTGATGAGGGAAAAAAGATTAAATGTCAGTTCCAGAGGTTAATAAATCTGCCCAAATATGTGAATCAGCTAATCAGTGGCGGAGCTGAGATTCGGACCCAAATCTCTTGACTTTCTAGGGCAATGTTTTTTTCTTATTACCAGGCCCTGAGGACCCCAGCCTGCCCGGAATTCCTTTACCAGACCAGTGAGGTTCTGGTTCCTCCCTGACTGCTTGGTTCTGGGAAGTGAATGGGGTTGGTGGCCCGTATCTGCTCCTTCCTTTACAGAATGAGAGAAAAGAGAGCCAGTGAAGGGGAAGCATTTGGAAAATCTGAAATTGCTGTATAAATGCCACTAAATGATAAGATTGCTGG
>NW_007729857.1:203089-205322 GCF_000696425.1 Galeopterus variegatus
TACTTGTCATTTCCAGAGGGGCAGAGAGCTGACACTGGACTTGTGGTGCAGAGGGAGCCTTGGGGTGGGCTGGGCATGGCTGGATCTCAGGTGGGCAAGGCTGCCTGGGAGGGGCCTGGAGGCATAGCACCTCAGCCCTCAGGGACACCCCAAGTAGATTGAGGAGGGCTTGCCTGGCTTGTGCAAAACCAGGATGTACCCAGAACTGGGACCTGGTCCTGAAGTGACAGGATCCAGGTATGTTCTCTTGTGTCCTGTCCACACTCATCTGAGAATCCCTGTGTGTCTGTTTTCTGTTGCTAGTGGGTCTCTCCCATGTCACACCCACAGGGGAGTCCTGTTTGAGACCAGATGGAGGAATGATTCCCCCTCAATTGTGAGCCTGTAGTTGGCAGGAATTGTGTCCTATATATCTCTGTCTCTGCAGTGGCCGATGCATGCCGAGTCTTCCTTAAATGCAAGTTGGTTGCTGAAACCAAGTGTTGAGTTAATAAAAGATGCTTTCTCGAGGTCATTGGGTGTCTTGTGGTTGGGGGGATTCTCCCCAGCTATGGCAGAGACTCTGCAAGACTCTTTCTTCCTGTGTATTTTTCTCTCTTTTTGTAATTGCTCCCTTCTCTAAACTCCAGTTGCATTCATTGTCTGCATCATCTATGTGTTCCGATTTTTCTCTTTTTATCAGTATTTCCTGTCTTTGCAGCTAAATCACACCTTTCCTTGATGGCAGGAGCTGTGTGTTGTGNTGCTCCCTTCTCTAAACTCCAGTTGCATTCATTGTCTGCATCATCTATGTGTTCCGATTTTTCTCTTTTTATCAGTATTTCTTGTCTTTGCAGCTAAATCACACCTTTCCTTGATGGCAGGAGCTGTGTGTTGTGCTTATTGGGGTCTCCACTATCTATTACATGCTACTCGATGTGTGCTTTTGGTTGGGGAGGTTGGTCCCCTTGATATTAGTAACCTGCTGCTGAATTTGAAGCTAATGTGTCAGCCTTCACGTAGTGGCATTCCACTGGCCAGCTGCTGTAGATATCTGCCTGGCATAGGTGGGTATTTGGGGAGCCAGAATTTTGAAAGAGCTCAGAGTTCATTGATGTGAAATGAATTAAAGGAAGAAACTATGGTCAAAGCCTTTTAATGTCTGTACCCCCAGGCATGGCAATCTCTACCCCACATCCCCACTGAGACCAGCACCAGAGGAAGCTGTGACTTTGAGAACTCAACTGAACTGTCTCTGTCTCCTCGTGTAGCTCATAAATCAAAGGGCCTATGAAAGTAAGCCAGCTCCCTTTGCAATCGTGCGCACCTGTTCGGTGAACCTCATTGTGTGATCTCTTCCTTGTTTAGGGCTCTGGCTGACATCTTAAGACAACAGGGACCAATCCCCATAGCACACTGTGAAAGAGAAACTATCTCGGCTATCGATACCTCTCCCAAAGAGAACACGCCGGTCAGATCATCCTCTAAAAACCACTACACCCCTGTGCGTACGGCCAAGCAGACTCCAGGTAAGTGAGAGCTGATCACCTTGAATCTTTGCTGAGGCTGGTGAGAGGTTTCACTGATGTTTCTGCTCTGGTGGGGCAGGTCATGGAGCACTGTGCCTTAAGGGACTATCTGATGGATAGGTAGGCTTGAGAAAGCATTTGGGGACTGTCCCTCAGGGGTGGGTTCGGAATGGGAGAGACTGCTGCCAGTCAGTGTCTGGGCTGGATAAGGGTTGACAACTGCAGGCATCTGTGATTTAGTGAGTAGCTGGTATAATTCTCTTGCCTGAAAGGGAGCTTGCAGCAGCCATGGTGGCATCTGGTGACTGATTCACCCATGTGGTGGGAAGGTTTGGGCTGCCTAGGATGCTAGAAATTACTGCACCCAGGTGTAGAGCCTGCTCCACTATTGGAATCTCAAAGAGCACTTCCTGAGGGTAGGAATTATACCTGTACTTTAGGGTGTCCCTTTCCTGTGCTCTATAGATTCTCTGGATATATGATGAGTTGCCATATAATGATATGCCTTCTACTTTTTTATTTGACCATCATTATAACACTCTAAAGGACACTGGGCAGGGTTTATTTTCCTTGTTTTACGGATCAATACATGAAGCTCAAGGAAATTTAGTAACTTGAACAAGGTCACTAAGATGTTAGTAATAATAAAAACATTAGTAATAATGTAATGTAACCTAAATATTTATGGGGATCTTGCTCGGTGCCAAGCTTCATGCTGAGCATTT